>NC_092474.1:14023199-14110699 GCF_047495875.1 Pithys albifrons albifrons | reverse complement strand
TCAGCACAGCCCTCCTCTTCCTACATCCCTCACCTTCCTTCTCCTCCCTGTGAGTGGAAAACTTTCTCTTCCCAAATATCCTCACTTTCAGCAACAGTCCTTATGTTTCCTACACCTTGAATTTCTCCCCAAGCCTCCTGCACCCTGAACTTCTCTCCCACCACTCCACTGGAGCCTCTGGAGCCTCCTCAGGCAGGGCTGGAACTTCAATCTGCCTTTCTGCTGGAATGGGCTGACAGTGGGGTTGGAAGAGCAGGATTGATCCTGCAGGAATGAGGCCAATCTAGGGCAGAGATCCCTGACTGCTGTCTCCAGGGAAAGCTGCAATGGAACAGAGGGAGCACCGATGACTGTAATTCCAACACTATTCCTGGCTCTCCCAAAGCCACCACAGACCACGGCAGTGCCACTGAAGCATCTCAGCAGCTGCTGCTTTCCCTCTTGGCATCCAGACCTGCACATGTGCCACTGAGGAGCTGAGATTGGCAGCATCCAAACCCCCAGCCCACAGCAGCCCCAGGCCAGCGTGGGTGTTCCCAAAATCCCCAGGATGAGCTGTCTTAGGGTGCCCAATGGTCACCCCACCAGCACGGCATGGACTGGACCTCCTTCTGCTCAGCTCCACCTCTTGTGTGCTTCCTCCTGCCTTCTCACCCACCTGTCTGTGAGTTTTGTACCTGAAAGTATAAAAAATATCCCCCTGATCTGGTAAAAGCCTTCATTTCTCCCTTAGGCAGAGTGGAGGAGGTCCCTGAGGGCATCCAACATCCAATCCAACCTCTGCTGTGGCCATCCCAAACTCCAGGCCTTTGCTCCTCATAGCAAACACCAGAGAAACCAATCCCACCTCCTCAGCAGGATCCCTGTCTAATCCAACACCAACCAAGGGTTTGATTGAGAATCACCAGCCCTTCCAGTATGGAATTATCTGGATCTCTGGGATATGCTGCTCACCAGTCATCTCTCAACCAGAGCAATTTCCACGTTGGCTCTTGCAGACACATCTGCTTTCATCACTTTTAATCGCTGTGAATATTAAATGGGAGCAGGGATCTATATTTAATATCCTTGCCTGGCTGCCAGGGAGATGGATGGGGTTCTATGGCAGCTGCAGATGCAGGCAAGGCGGAATTTGGGGGGTTATAAAGAATTACACTGGGAATTAATCATTGAAATAGTATGGAAAACAATCATTCATAAATCATTCCAAATCTGGGTGAGCCCTCAGCAATTACCCCTGGCCTGGCAGGGCTGCTGCTTCTCCCTGCTAATGCAAAGGGAAAGCTGCTCAGGCAAATGGGAGCCTAAAAATAGGGCAAATTGGCTGCTCGTGCCAAGCTGGGACATTTCCTGAGGTGGGAGAAGGTGGAGGGGGCAGCTGAGGCAGGGGGGGCCCAACCTGGGCATGGGCTCCTCAACTCAGGGCTCACAGACCACTCTCCCAGGGGGAAACATCCATCAGGTTCACCTGGAATCTGTAAGGACTCTGCAGAGAAGTGAAACGAGTAAGTTCTGCAGGAATTTAGATCCAGGGATGTGTGTGGTGTGACCCATGTTGGCCCAAGGCTGGGCAGAGAGTCAGAGCAGAGACCTCCAGGACTGAGTTACTCCAGGATTCTACACCAAGTGCAACTTTGTCATTTGCAATTAGAGCTTCTGGGTGAAAAATCAGATTAATAAGAACTTAGAATAAGACAAATTCAACACACAAATTGGTTAGAAATCAATAGGTAAAACCCCCACAGTGTGGGGAGCACGGAGGGGGGGATTGTGCCCCTCTGCCCCCTCAGGTGAGACCCCCCTGGCAGAGCTGTGGGGCCAGCACAGGAAGGACGTGGAACTGCTGGAGAGAGTCCAGAGGAGGCCCCGGAGATGCTCCAGGGCTGGAGCCCCTCTGCTCTGGAGCCAGGCTGGGAGAGCTGGGGGGGTCACCTGGAGAAGAGAAGGCTCCAGGACACCTGAGAGCCCCTTCCAGGGCCTGAAGGGGCTCCAGGAGAGCTGGAGAGGGACTTGGGACGAGGGATGGAGGGACAGGACAATGGGAATGGCTTCCCACTGCCAGAGGGCAGGGATAGATGGGATGTGGGGAAGGAGTTCTTGGCTCTGACGGTGGGCAGGCCCTGGCACAGGTTGGGCAGAGAAGCTGTGGCTGCCCCATCCCTGGGAGTGTCCAAGGCCAGGTTGGACAGGGCTTGGAGCAGCCTGGGCTGGTGGGAGGTGTCCCTGCCCATGGCAGGGGTGGGACTGGATGGGCTTTAAGGACCCTTCCAATCCAAACTATTCCATGAATCTGTGATTGTTTGTAAAAGGAAAGCAGCGAGACAAAACCACAGTGTTACAGCAGGGGATGTGCCCAGTGGGGCTGGGACCCCAAAGCAAAGGTGCCAAGATGGCTCCTTGGGAGGAACAATGCTCCTGAGAGGAGGCTGCCCAAGGAAGTTCCTCCAAAGCATCAGAAAGTTGATTCAGACAAGGAGGACACTAAAATGGGAGCAGACTCTGTGTGTCAGCACCAGCAGCCTCCATGGAACAAGTGCTCACTCTGCCACAAATAGTCCCTCCCCAAAACTGCCCTTCCATGCTGCAGGAATACCCATGGATCACATTTCCTAGAAAAACCCACACCCACTTCCATTTCCAAATTCAGCTGGGAAGCAAACAACATTTGCCCCATTCCAGCACAGAACCACACAGGAGCCCTGAACTCAGACACTTCTCCTTGCACAAGCTCTCCTTGCCATAAGGGCCTTGGACCATGGAAACACACCAGGGATGGATTCTGACCTACCTGATGTTGTCAGCTTCCCCTCCCATAAAATCCATATTAAAACACTCTGCTGAATGCAGAGGGGACATCCCAGTCCATTAACACACATAAAGAATCTCTTGTTTCCTGATAGAAAACCAGTGGGAAGCACAAAGCAGTTCCAGCCCCACTACAGCAGCATTTCCAGTCTGGCTATTGAAGCTCTTAGTGCTGCAATTCCAGAAGGACGATGTTCCTGGTCAATAACCCTTGGCAATAAATGCTGCACTTCACCTGCACGGCAGTCATGCACTTCCCAGCATGGGATTTTCCCATCACCCAGACTCCTGAACACCTCCAGAAAGCTGATAAGTTGGGCTACAGGGATACACAGGTGGGTATAAAACCCAGCAGAAGGCAGGATGTGAACTCCAAGGAACAGGGACACATCGAGGAACTGGAGATGAAATGCAGGACATCACACGAGGCATCAGAGGAGACCCAACCCAAGGGGCCCTGAGCAGCACAGAAGGAGCCACTGGTCAAGGCCAATTATAAATTCAATATAAATGACAAAGGAATTGGTAAAAGTGAGCTTAAAAAAGCAAATAAATTCCGGGCTGTAGGAACAGAGAAGTCATGTCTGAGACACAGGGTAATTTCTGCTAAGTCCTCACCAGCCTGTGGCTGGTCTGGGATCCTGCACTCCCAGGCAGATGTGCACCAGGAAAAGCCATCCCTGGGAATGGCACTGGGGCTGGGAAACACATCCCACAAAGAGAGAGTGACTGGGAGGACAGTGTTGGGCAAAAGTGGGAGAAAGTCAACTGGAGACATACAAACAGTCCACCAACTTGGGAAGGAAATCTGGAAAATGTAGCACCTACAGAGGGGCAGCTGTGGGACACAGGGAGCCCTGAGGTGGAGTGTCCAGGAGTGCTCTGTGTTCCTCAGACAGGAGAGACACTGAGGGGCTGGAGCGTGTCCAGGGCAGGGAACGGAGCTGGGAAAGGGGCTGGAGCAGCAGGAGCAGCTGAGGGAGCTGGGGGGGGGGGGGGGGGCTCAGCCTGGAGAAAAGGAGGCTCAGGGGGGACCTTCTGGCTCTGCAATCCTGCCAGGAGGGGGGAGCTGGGGTGGGTCGGCCTCTGTTCCAGGGACAGGGACAGGAGGAGAGGGAACGGCCTCAGGCTGGGCCAGGGCAGGGGCAGGGTGGATACTGGAAGAATTTCTTCACCAAAAGGGCTGTCCAGCCCTGGCACAGCTGCCCAGGGCAGTGGTGGAGTCCCCATCCCTGCAGGGATTTAAAAGCCATGTGGATGTGGCACTTGGGGACATGGGCAGTGGTGGCCTTGGCAGTGCTGGCGGAATGATTAGACTTGATGGTCTCAGAGGGCTTTTCCAACCTAAAAACCATTCAATGATTATTTATATACCTTCATATATATATTTTATATATATATATATGTGGGATGAAACACAGACAGGTATCAGTGCTGCTTCTGCAAGTCCTTCCAGTAGATTTCTTCACCACCTTTTCTTCTTCTCCAGTAGATTTTTTTCACCACCAAAATTCTTCCCAGCAGGAGCCAGGGGAGCTTTGCAAGGTGCCAGTTCACTGCCTTTCGGAGGGGGTGGAGGGTTGGTGGTTGCTTTTTGGCCCTGTCCTTTAACTGCAACACTCTGCTCCCCTGTCCCATTGGAATAAAAAGTTTGGCAGCTCCAGGAGGAGTCCAGAGCCAGCTCCCAAAGCTGCTAAACTGGGATCTCCGGGACCGAAGGGCAGAGCTGGCAGGAACACAAGGAGAGACAAAACATGCCCAGCTGATGCTTTTGTGGGAACACTGGAGAGTCACAGTTAGTCCTGCTGGACACGCCAAATGTCCTTCCTGTCCCCCGCAGGCACCTCTGAATAGCAGGGAGAAAAAATACTGCGGGAAGGTGCGATTATAGGGACATAATGGCTCATTAGCAGATAATTGGGGGTTCAGCAGCACCACTCCTTGCCAGGAAAGAAAATAAAATAATATAAAATAATGGCTCGGCAAAAATAGAAACTTCATTATCCAGCTCAGAACAGCAACAACACACAAAGAACAAACCTCCTCTGAGGAAGGAGCGGCTCAGGGTGCAGAGCCTGGCTGGTGTGAGCTCCAGGTGGGCAGGAACAGGGACCTGCTGCCCCTCCCACTGCAAACCTGCCTCCCTGCCAGGGAGCCTGGGGGAGAAAGGCCTGGCCTGGCCCCACTGGCCAGAGCTGAGCACATAACTCAGTGTCTGCAGCATCACCTCCTGCTCCTCCTTTCCTTGGCAAGTCTAGGAAGGCTCTTGGGATCCCAGCACTTCCACATGGAGAGACTGGAGGGATCAGTGGGAGCCCAGAACATTCCAAGGGTGCCACCTATCAATGGGTCACAGAATGACAGTCATGGAATGGGTGCAGTTGGAAGGGACCTTAAAACTCATCCAGTCCCACCCCTTACCATGGGCAGGGACACTTCCCACTGTCCCAGGTTGCTCCAAGCCCTGTCCAACCCGGCCTTGGACACTCCCAGGCATGGGGCAGCCACAGCTCCTCTGCCCAACCTGTGCCAGGGCCTGCCCACCCTCACCCTAAAACATTCCATGCTTATATCTAATTGGAGGATGTCCCATCTGCAGAGAGAACCTGTTCCCTCTTTGCACCTTTCCAATCACAGGTTTTCATGCCAGAATTCCACTGATAATCACTCAAGGAGTTTACCCAGTACAGAGACCTCCCAGGCTGTCAGAGGATCAAACCATGTGCCACACGCCAGGATGGCTCTGTCAGCCCCTGGGTACTGCTCTGCATTAAATGAAATTAAATTAAAGCAGACAGTGTAGGACACAGCCCAGGGAGAGGCTCCAAGCTCCCTAACGAAGCCAACCTCAACCAGCCCACGTGTGCCACCAACGAGGCTCAAATGCAGCTGCTCCCCTTCCTTCTGGGGATTCCAAGAGTGAAAGATGTGGAGCTGCTGGAGAGAGTCCAGAGGAGGTCCCAGAGATGCTCCAGGGCTGGAGCCCCTCTGCTCTGGAGCCAGGCTGGGAGAGCTGGGGGGGCTCACCTGGAGAAGAGAAGGCTCCAGGGACACCTGAGAGTCCCTTCCAGAGCCTAAATGGGCTCCAGGAGAGCTGGAGAGGGACTGGGGACAAGGGATAGAGGGACAGGACAAGGGGAATGGCTTCCCACTGCCAGAGGGCAGGGATAGATGGGATGTGGGGAAGGAATTCCTGGCTGTGAGGGTGGGCAGGCCCTGGCACAGGTTGGGCAGAGAAGCTTTGGCTGCCCCATCCCTGGGAGTGTCCAAGGCCAGGTTGGACAGGGCTTGGAGCCACCTGGGACAGTGGGAAGTGTCCCTGCCCATGGCAGGGGGTGGGACTGGATGGGCTTTAAGGTCCCTTCCCACCCAAACCATTCCATGACTCTGGGAGCTGGCTGGAATGGTGACCTTGCAGGAGGCCCCATCTCCACCCGGCATCCCTCCCAAATTCTGCACATACAGCTGGATATCTGGTTACTCTCTCCACCAACCCCCCCACAATGCTGCCTGCGAAAGCATTTCTCATCCCTGGATAAATCCAGATCAGCAAGACAGAAGCACAAACCTCTGTGTCCCTTTCTGCATCCCCAGGCTCTGAAAGATCCACATCCAGCTGAAAACCACACTTTTGCCCTTGACCAAACCTCCTCTCCTTTATCTGTAACCTCCAACTTCATGGCCCACACATGATCCAAGACATCCCTGCAGGGAGGACTCGTGCTACCTACGGCTTCAGGACTCTCTCCAAGTGAATATTTAGTCCCATGGATACAAGTGGCATCATAAATAATTAAGTCATTTGCTCTTGTCCAACAGATGAACAAAGCACAGGAGAAAATGTACAGATTTTGTTAAATTAATTGTTTCTGTTTGTTTAGTCACACAATCCTTCAGTATCCAGTGACCACTATGGATTTGCACCACTCCCCTGTGCAGAAAGGGGGGAGTTGCCACAGCCTGGTGGCACCACAGGCCTGGGGACAAGAAACCCCCGTGTCCCTGCAGAGGTGACAGGCAGGAGCAGGCACAGAGTGGCACCGGACTGGGCAGCTGGGAACAAACCCAGGGAAGGGCAAAAATGGCCTAAAATTCAGATATTTGGGAGGCAATGAGTTTTCTTCCAAGCAGAAACTCCCAGAAGTGAGCACTGTCACAGATGGGGGGTGACACCCTCTGCTTGCACACACAGTGGCACACCCTGGCAGGTGCTCAGAGGGTTTGGATGTCTCTGTCCTGCGTCACTGGACATGCATTTTTAACGATGCTTAAACATTTTCCAGCCTCAGGTCGATCTCCAATGTTGGCAGCCGAGGAGGGAGCTCACAGATGGCACAGCCTCTCCTCCTGACATCCATCAGGGAAAGGAGGAGGCACAGCTCCCATGAGCTCCATCCTTCACAGATAACGTCATCCCTGCTGGATCCAGGACCACTCCCAGGGGGTTCACCAGGGCGAAGCTGGCCCATGATTGCTTCATTGTATGTTTTTACCAATAGCTTCTGTTTTTCTGGAAGTCTCCCCTCAGCAGGGCACACACATCCTGCCCAGGCTCCCTCATCCTCAGGGAAGGCAGTGGGAGATGAGCAAAGGACAGTGCCACCCTGCTGTCAGCTCCCTCCTTCCTCGCTAACCCTCCCTGACAAGAAGGAGCTGACAAGGGTCCTCATTCCCAGGGAGGGGGAGCAGCAGCACACGGAGGCAGGGAAGGGACATGTCCTGGCACACCCACAATGCTGGGGGCTGGGACAGCCAGCACCAGGAGAACAGTGGTGACAGTCTGCTGGCACATGGGCAGCCCGTCCCGAAATCCCTGCCACTGCCATGCCACCCAGAGCAGCTTGGAGAGGGCATGTGAGCCTCCCTTCTCCCAAACCCAGCAGCCAACCTGCCCTTGAGACTGCACACAGCACCTTCCCAGCCAGGCTGAGCACACAGCACCAGCCCTGCCCAGCCAGGCTGAGCACACAGCACCAGCCCAGCCCAGCCAGGCTGAGCACTCAGCACTGTCCCAGCCCAGCCAGGCTGAGCACACAGCACCAACCCAGCCCAGCCAGGCTGAGCACACAGCACCAGCCCTGCCCAGCCAGGCTGAGCACACAGCACTGTTCCTGCCCAGCCAGGCTGAGCACACAGCACCAACCCAGCCCAGCCAGGCTGAGCACACAGCACCAACCCAGCCCAGCCAGGCTGAGCACACAGCACCAGCCCTGCCCAGCCAGGCTGAGCACACAGCACTGTTCCTGCCCAGCCAGGCTAAGCACACAGCACCAATCCATCCCAGCCAGGCTGAGCACACAGCACTGTTCCTGCCCAGCCAGGCTAAGCACACAGCACCAGCCCATCCCAGCCAGGCTGAGCACACAGCACCATCCCAGCCAGGCTGAGCACACAGCACCAACCCAGCCCAGCCAGGCTGAGCACACAGCACCTTCCCAGCCAGGCTGAGCACACAGCACCTTCCCAGCCAGGCTGAGCACACAGCACTGTTCCATCCCAGCCAGGCTGAGCACACAGCACCAACCCAGCCCAGCCAGGCTGAGCACACAGCACCTTCCCAGCCAGGCTGAGCACACAGCACCAGCCCATCCCAGCCAGGCTGAGCACACAGCACCTTCCCAGCCAGGCTGAGCACACAGCACTGTTCCTGCCCAGCCAGGCTGAGCACACAGCACACCCCAGGCTGAGCTGCCTTGCAGACACAGAGCATGGTGACACCTCCCAGCAGGCATCGGACCCACCTGAGCCACCACGGCTCAGCTTACCCGACCCAGGGAAAGAGGATCGGGTGGTGTCAGGTGCCCGCCGTGCTCCGGTTCCCCAAGGTCAGGGCATGCCAGAGGCACAGGAGGGATGTGCAGGACCTGGGAGTGTGCCAGCCCCTCACTCTGCTAAGAGCCCCAGGCTCAGGGAAGATGGCAGCAAGTCAGCAGCAGACCCGAAAAGTGTCCAGCTTACACCCCCTTTGCCTCTGGATTTAAATCCCACTCCCTCAGACCCCACAGGCAGGGAAAACCCTGGGCACACACCTCCTCCAACCTCCTCCTGGGCACTGGCCACCCAGAATAGGCTTGAGAAGGGTCTGAATGGGCAGGAAAGACAGAGCTACAGCTAGTCCCGTTGTGGGGAATATTTTCACATTGTAGGGAAGATTCTTCCAACGGGAAGAAGCTTCAGAGAAACAGAATCTCACCTGAGAGACCAAGCAAGGCATGGAGCAGGCACACGGTGGGATTGTTGGGGTGTCCTGGGCAGAGCCAGGACTCAATGATCCTTGGGGTCTCCTCCAGCTCAGGAGATTCCAGGTTCCATGAACCCTGCACTGGGACTGGTGAATGTAGGGAGGGCACGGCACTGGGGACACCACAGAGCACTGGAGGGGTGACAGATCAAACCCAAGTGAAGGGGAACACACCTTTACATCCCAACAACTGCTTAACAAGGCCCCAGGAATTCCCTGAGCTTCCCTGCGGGAGGTGGGACAAATGCCTGCATGGAAAAACATGTATTTTACTGGACGAGATGTTCCTTCATTAACAGCTGCAGTTCAGCAGCACCATTCAAGCCTTGTCCATTGCCAACGAGCACCCAAGACCCAGATTCCATCAGGGGCTGCCCCCCGCTCGCTGCTGAGGCCTGGGCTGGCACCAGGGCACAGGGAGAAGCACCTGTTTTCCTGAATTCTGGAAAACACTGCTGAGAGGCTGAAATGCTGCATGTGGGAGGAGGCCACAGCACAGCCCAGTGCACAAGCAGAGCTGGCACCATGACACTGGCCACAGGTGACAATGGGGACACCAGACCCCTCTCCTTTTTCCCTCCTTCCTTCCCCTCTCTGGGCAAACACACCAGAGCAGTGAGGCCAACAAAGGATTGTTCTTGAGGGATCAAAAGAGAATCCTTAATGGGCAAACAGCCCTAAGAATCACAGGATCATTCAGGTTGGAAAAGACCTCCCAGGCCCATCGAGTCCAACCTGTGCCCAATTCTCACCTTGTCCCCCAGCCCAGAGCACTGAGTGCCACATCCATATGTTCTTTGGACACCCCCAGGGCTGGGGACTCCACCACTGCTCTGCACAGCTTTTCCAATGCCTGATTAACCTTTCCAAGAAGAAATTCTTCTTGATGTCCAACCTGCCCCTGCCCTGGCCCAGCCTGAGGCCCATTCCCTCTGCTCCTGTCCCTGGAGCAGAGCCCGACCCCCCCGCCCCCCAGCTCCCCCCTCCAGGCAGGGATTGCAGAGCCAGAAGGTCCCCCCGAGCGTCCTTTTCTCCAAGCTGAGCCCCCCCAGCTCCCTCAGCCCCTCCTGCTGCTCCAGCCCCTTCCCAGCTCCGTTCCCTGCCCTGGACACGCTCCAGCCCCTCAGTGTCTCTCCTGTCTGAGGGGCCCAGAACTGCCCCAGGGCAGGAGGTGTCCCAGCAGTGCCAGCACAGGGACTGGCACTGCCCCGGGGCTGTGACACACCATGGGTGGGGCAGCACAGGGGCCACTGGCCTCCTGCCCACCTGGGCACACCTGGGCTCATGCTCAGCCACGATCACAGCAACTCCATTGGCAGGGCAGCCACTGTGCTCCCAGAACACCTCTCCTGCAAAGGACAGGTGATTTAATGGGTGACACTTGGCGACAGACAGGCCACCACAGCCAGGCCACCATCCCATGTTCAAAGCTGGAGCACCAAGTCACTCCCCAGGTCTTACTCACTGGCAAGCCCCTACTGTGAGTGATGGACCTTCACACACAGACTCTGTGCCCACCACCTGCATCCTTCACATCCCCACAGATCCCTTCAGCGGCAGCAAACTCATGCTCCAAAAGCCTACAAGATACTTTGATACTCGTAATCATCCTCATCATCTACTGCTTGGCTCCCACTCAATCCCTACAACTCCCACGCAATCCCATCCAGCTCCATGGGATCACTTCTCCTAAGGTGCTGATCCATCCAGCCTGAAGTGCTCTTTGAACAAGGAAGCTCCAGGAGATGCAGCAGCTCCTGACGTGTCCTCATGTCTCTCTTCCTCTCTCCCAGCCCACACACATACCCAGCCATGGGCTCGATGGTGCTGCAACATCTCTGGGGTCATCAGGATTCGGTGGGTGTAAGAGCTGCTGGGGGGCACAGCAGGATGAGGGAAGAAGAGAAGAGCAGGGACAACATGAACAAATGGAGCTGAAACTTTTTTGGCATCAAAATGCTGCCCTAAGGTGAATGAGGTGACATCCAGCAGTGTCACCATCTGGCTGTGTCACTTAGGGGGGATGAACTGAGATGAAGAATTGTGATGCTTGGGGCATCTTTATATTGTCAAACAGCTCCATTCCGGAGCTGGTGAAGCACCTGTGCTTCACTTTGCAAAGACAGGGATCATCCAGACTGGATTTCTCCTGGAGATTATGTAAATGAGAGCCCTGGCTCAGGGAGAAGGGCTCCAGATCCAAGCCCTGCTCTGCCTTTACCCCACAGAATGCCAGGAGGGGAGAGGTGAGGGAGCCCCAGGCAGTGCTCAGAGGTTCCTTGGTGCTCCCTCACCCCTGCAACGAGGCAGGACAATGCCCCAAACCCCCTCCTGGGCCAGGTTCAGTTTCTGCTGTGTGAGCACATGTAAAGCCAGTTTTGATCCCTCCAGGAGCCACCGGCACAGCAGCAGTGGCTGCACAGACAGATGCTCTGACAGCAGGACACAGAGCAGGACAGGCAGTGCTGGCTGAGGCCAGGCCACACTCTGCTCCCTGCACAGCAGGCACTGCACATGATTTACTGCAGAAAGCTCCTCTGAATCAGCAATCCATGCCTGGAATTGCTTCCCCATCGGTATTTTGGATGGGGACTTGCACAGAGAGGGAGAAGGGCAGTCACTCCATGCAGCACCATCTCCCTGGAAGGAAGGGCTGTGCTGCCTGTCAGTGCAGCCAGCTCAGGGAAACAAGGAAAAGAAAGCAACCCATCCACTCCTACTGCTCACGGGCCTCTCTTTGCAGAGCCATTTGCAGGAGCTGCGAGTTCATCTCCTTTGCAATTCTATCAACGTGTTTCTGGTCTCTAATTACACCACCAGGCTGTCAAGATGGCCACTTCCTCCCTAATTACTCCGCTTTGTAATTAAGATACAGCTAATAAACTCCTGTTATTAGTGATTGCTACCCATGAGCCCCGAGGAGCAGCAGCTCCTGCCTCGCACTGAGGTGCTCAGGCACCAATCCTGCACCACGAGAGCCCGGACAGCACACCCAGAGAGTCACCGAATTTCTGGGGTTGCAAAAGGTCATGGAGTCCAACCATTAACCCAGCACTGCCAAGGCCACCACCAAACTATGTCCCCAAACCACTTCCACTGGCACTGGCACATCCTCAGGGTGCATCCTCTCCCAGCTGAGCCACACATGCATGTGGGCAGGTACCCAACTCCATGACTGCTAAAAATGCAGGGGAATAGGGCAGAGAGGGCATGGTTTGGAAAGAAAACAAACAGTCCCTGCCCTTGGCACAGGACCTGCTGCTCCACTGAGCACTGAGGGCTCCCTGCTGCGAGGGAGGCAGCTTGGCCAGCCCTGGCAGGACTGCCACGTTCCCTGAGTGCAGAGCAGGGCACTCACTGCCCTGAGAGCTCCTCCCAGCACGACCTGGGGGGCTGCAGGGGCTGCCCAAACCACTGTGTGCCTGGCACAGAATGCTGCAATACCCTAAGTTGGAAAGGACCCATCAGGATCATTGATCCAACTCCAGGCCATGCACAGACACCCCAACAATCCCACCCTGTCCCTCAGAGCATCGTCCAAACACTCCTGGAGCTCTGGCAGCCTTGGGGCTGTGCCCACTGCCCTGGGGAGCCTGCTCAGTGCCCACCACCCTCTGGGGGAAGAGCCTTTCCCTGAGATCCAACCCAAACCTCCCAGCACAGCACAGTGCACACAGACATGCACATCCACCTTCACTGGCCATGGGGGTCCAGGGTAGCTGGAGGGGGCTCCTTCTGTCACTTCTGTCACTGAACATGCCAGCGCCCCTCCCTGAGGTCACAATGGTTAAAATCAGAGGATTTCACAACATGAAACATCTCCAAACATCCCCATGGAGACTCCTGCACACTATTCCACC
Source organism: Pithys albifrons albifrons (assembly GCF_047495875.1). Classification (NCBI taxonomy): domain Eukaryota; kingdom Metazoa; phylum Chordata; class Aves; order Passeriformes; family Thamnophilidae; genus Pithys; species Pithys albifrons. The sequence goes on along the minus strand of NC_092474.1, from coordinate 14,097,793 downwards.
TGGTAAAACCATCCAGAGCAAAGAACCCAGGCAGGGCCCCACGTCAGTGCCCCCCCGTGTGATCCATGGGATAAATGGGGAGCATCCAGCCTTCATTTCCAAAAATACTACTCCAACAACCCTAACTACAGAGCTTTCACAAGGAAACCAGCAGCCATAACTGCTAAAGCCATAACTAAACACCTCCAGCTCCTCAGCAGCTCCAGCCCAAACTCCAGACAGCTCTCAACCCAGCAGCACATGGACCAGGGAACCAATGGATTCAGCATCTCCCTATGCTTTGGACTGTGTCAAGATGCCTTTCTGGTTGACTTGCTTTCCAGAGGAGCCACATCATGCAGGAGAAATGGTCCAGGACCCGCTGATGGGTGTCAGGGGGCAGGGATCAGGTATTACCCTCTATTTTGGGCTTCCTCTGCTCATGGATGACCTTCTCTGCCATGCCAAGGAAGGAGCTGTCAAAACCATCAGGAGGAGAGAGCCTCTCCTCAAGAAATTTCTGAATAAATCTGGAGAAAGGCTGAACCAGCACATCTGCTCTGGGAGCTGGTTCCAGAGTGTCCATCAGCAACACTCCAGCAGCTCCACACGTGCCTGACCCTGCTCCAGACAGACTCCAGCACTCACTCCTGAGCAGAACTGAAACACTCATTTAAATCCCTCCCAGTTGGGCTGTGAAATAAATACACACTGCAGGTCTGCAGGGAGAGAAAGGTATTTCTGCATCTCTTTTACAGCCCAGGGTTCCACCCTGTCCCGGGGAGCCCTGGGAGCAGCCAGGTGACAGCCCAGGAGGTGACTTCCATTAGAGGATTATGCTCCATGTCACCATCAAATATTAATGACCCTGCATTTGCTGGGCTGGGTAAGAGAGCCAGGCCTGGCCCCAAACAAGGAAAGGGATACTACTGTAGGAAATGTCCCCTGCAAGCAGGAGCAGTGCTGCTTCTGCTGGAAAGAGCTTTGAGATCCTCAAAATTAGCTTATGATCAGCTAATTATCTTTATCTGTTCATTACCCACAGACCTTTCCATGCACAGCAAGTGTGGTGTCTGCATTTCTCTTTCTCTAAAGAAAGAGTCAGTCCTTCCTCCTTGATTTGGTGAACATCCATGAACCCAACACCCAGGATGCCCTCGGCTCTACCAGCCTGGATCACACCTTTAACACACAAACACAAGAAAAAACACCTCCATAAATCCACCTTCACCTCTGTTTGCCACTGTCTAATTCAAAGGGCCCTGGCACAGGTTGGGCAGAGAAGCTGTGGCTGCCCCATCCCTGGGAGTGTCCAAGGCCAGGGCTTGGAGCAACCTGGGACAGTGGGAGGTGTCCCTGCCCATGGCAGGGGTGGGACTGGATGGGCTTTGAGGTCCCTTCCAACCCAACCCATTCCATGATTCTATGATTGATTTTACCTTACAAGCACAAAAGAAAGTAGCAAAGCCACCCAAAGTCTCCAGGCTGAGCACTTCTCTTCCCAAGGAATCTCCTGCCAAGCAGAGCCAGGGCCAGGCTTTTCCCTGGGCTGCTCATTAAATCAGCATTTTAAACATACCTCAGACAGCTCCTTTTGGGGAGGTAAGTGGATTTAAGGACAAAATTTTGGTAAGGAAACAACTATTCCAGTGTGAGGATTTCTAAATGAAAAGCAAAGCCTCCTTGGGAAGTATTTTCCCTTCCAAAGTATCACATTTCCAGTGGGGAATGTTCGTACCAGAGGGACACAGTTTGCACATCACAGTTTTTACAGTAAATTGGTTTTAAAAGCCAATGTTTTCCCAACTTTGGGGTTCAGTTTGTTGTTAAAACATGAAAAATATTTGCTTGTCATGTCCCAGGGCCAACACCCTTCTGGGTTTCCCAAATTTGCTCCATGTTTGTCATATGGATGTGGTGCTGCCTTACAGGGAAAGTTTTATCCATGTACTGCAAAGCTTCCCCAAAATACCCCCATCAAATGGGGGAAAGATGCTTTTGGAGCAGAAAAAGACCAGCCCAGACAGGAAAACAACCCTCAGCCTCATCTCAGACACCCTTGGAGGCATCTCCACAGGTTCCTCTCTGCAGTTCCAAGGTCCCCCTAAGCCCCTTCCCCATCTCCCCACTGCTCACCACTCACCACCTTGTCCCCAGTTTTCACACAAGGCTGGTTTCAGCTTTTTAGGAGAATAACTCTGGTTTGGGGCATTTTATTCTGCACTGAAGCCCAGTTATGTAAAGCTCTGTGCTGCTCTCCTGGTACGTGGATGTCCTTACATCACCCAGCTGGAAACACAGCCCGAGAAGGGAACCAAAGCGAAGGGGCAATCTGGATCTGATAAAAAGGCTTTTTTCTTGCTCATCTGAAGCCAGCTGTAAATCCTCAACTGCTTCAGTTTTGATTTGACCTATTTGCATTCCTTCTTCCCTCGCCCTTTTCTGGAGGAGGGAAATTACATTGAGATACAATAATTTATTGTGAAGTGATGCTTGAGAGCAGGACGGGCCCGTGGCCACGTGGAGTGCAGGGACCCCAAACTTGGGCTCCATGGAATCATGGAATGGGCTGGGTTGGGAGGGACCTTAAAGCCCATCTCATGGCCTGGACAGGGACACCTTCCACCAGCCCAGGTGGCTCCAAGCCCTGTCCAGCCTGGCCTTGGACACTTCCAGGGATGGGGCAGCCACAGCTTCTCTGCCCAACCTGTGCCAGGGCCTGCCCACCCTCAGAGGGAAGAATCCCTTCCCAAAATCTGACCCTGCCCTCTGGCAGTGGGAAGCCACTGCCCCTTGTCCTGGCACTACCACCAATAACCCCAAACAACATCAAAGGAGCAATGTTTGTATTTGACCCCACAAAGCCCAGGGGTGCATCCCACGGTGCTCCCAGCAGGCCCCGGCCCTCGGAGCACCACAGGGACAGGAATAAACACCAGGCAGGATGAGCTGGATCAGGGGAGCCCTCACTGGGCTGGAAGGGAAGCAAAGAGCATCCTGCAAATCCTCATTTCTCACCATTGACCCGTTGCCTTCGCTGTGAGACACTGATTTTGGTTGGCCCATCCACTGATGAATCATGGAATTATGGAGTGGTTTGGGTTGGAAGGGACTTCAAAGCCCATCCAGTCCCACCCCCCACCATGGGCAGGGACACCTCCCACTATCCCAGATTGCCCCAAGCCCTGTCCAGTCTGCCCTTGGACACTTCCATAAACTGTTGTGCTGCCTTGAAGCAACACAACAGTTGAACTGAAGGGCAGGACCCCCCGCCCATTCCTGGAGAAAACACACCATAATTGTCCTGTAGCACTCAAAAAATAGGGATTTCTGCCCCAGACCACTGCAGGTTTGGGCAGAACATCCCTTGCCCCATAACGGACAGTGCTCCTGCACTCCAGCACTGAGCTCTGCTGGGACTGGCCATGGAAAACACCTGGAATAACGCAGGGAGCAGGAACAGATGGAGATCACAGTGCACACCTTCAATCACAGCTCAGTGTTCCTGGAGAACATCTCTGCCTGCTGTCATGTGGGACCAAAGCGTGGGCAGGGAGCAGCACAGGACTGACACAGCAATGCTCTCATTCCATCTCAGCTCCAAAGGAATATAGCTTAGAACTAAAAAAATACATCCCATTCCGTGACCCCAACACAGGTCCGACCAGGGGCTCATCACCCATTACACACCAATAATCCTGGGCGACATTAAAGGTGCCCGAAAAGAACAAATTACCACCCAATTTAACATTTTTCACATTAGAACTCAGCACATCTGAGTTGCTGGAGTTTCAAAACACCCAAAAAGGCACAAAGACTTTGTCCCCTACAACCAAACCGAGCAGGGATGCGGCACGTGATGCCCGCGGGGCAGAGCCACGACAGAGCTGAAATATTCCTGTCTCCCAGGGCTCCGGCGTGGGGTCCAACACCCCCTCCCCACCCACTGGAGCAGCCCCTCCATCGCTCCCCAGCACACCCAGGGAGCCCCAGAGCACATGGATCCATCCAGCAGCAGGGAGGGCGCCGGGAAGGCACTAACCCGTGTGGAATTTATTCAGACAGCCGGCGTTGCAGAAGGCTCGGATGGATCCCGTCTCCCAGCAGCCCCTCCCCTTCATCCCCACCGCGGGATCGCTCCGGCCGAGGTGCTACATGGCTGGGAGCCTTAGGATGGAAACCACTGAACAGGCAGCAAGGAGGCGAGGCAAAGGGCAGTGTCCTTATTCAGCAGCGGAGCTGCACTCCCAGCTCCACATCTCCCATCAGACATTCCCGGCACATGCTGGTGGCAGAGCAGCACCATCAAACCCCCTGGACCAGCATGCACCACGGAGCAGCCTTAACTCCATCCCTGCCACACACCTGCCAACCACACTGGGAAAAGGATGCCCCCAGTTCTGCCCAGGGCAGGCTCCGCTGGGGCTGGTTCCGGAGCGGGGCCGTGGCACATTCAGCCCAAAAACCAAAGAGATGCTCATTTTTTTTGGCAGAGGGAAGGATGTTATTTGGAAGCTTGTCCCTTTAAATGCTGCTGGAGGTTATTTTTAGGACATTTGCTTAAAATAAGTATCAGAATTTCTTTCTGTCAGGAAGCCCATTATGGGTTTTACTCGCCGTGCTACGTTTCACATCCCAATAGTTCCATCCCAAACCCTCGGAGGTTCCTCCACCCCCTGCCCTCCTGAAGTCCATTTTCTCACCCCTCTGTTGTGGAAGAATTGGATTTTCCCTGTCTTCAGTACTTTCCCAGCGTCAGGGGAATGAGTAATTCCCGAGGAAAAATGCGGCATAAATCACAATTCCCTCTGATCTCAGCACCTGCAGCGGGATCCACAGCACGGAGAGGGGATTGAGGATCAGGGATCCCCGGGATGCTGCCACGAATCCACAAGGATTAGTGGTTTATATTGGATCTTTTCCTCCCACTTCAGCAGCACTACAAGGATTTTACAGCAAAAAGCTATTCCAAGCCTTTAAGTTGCACCCAGTCCCTGTGTATTCAAATAGAGGCAGGGACTGTGTAAGCATTCCGGGGGGAAAAGGGCAAATTTGGGAAAACCAGGCTAACACCACACTGCACATTCAAGGCAGGGAAACTAATGCTGGCAATGAATGTGCATACAAATGTCATTAATCTAAATTATTTGCATATACTGATGCTTTGAGTAAGAACCAGCAGCTTGTAAGTGGAAAAGGAACACCACAAGAAATGTGATTTCACTTGGAGGGAGGGGCCTTGATGGGACTGAGCTCAAAATGAGCATTTCCAGTTGTGATGTCAGATCCAAGATCTGGAAGCAGGATCTGTGTTGTGGCACTGAGAGCAGAGGCAGTGAACACACAGGGCTGTGCATCAGTGTGTGTATAATGCACACACCACACACACCACCCATCTCCTCAGTGCCCACCCCTGGGATCAGCACAACTGTGATTTCCGACAGCCACTGGTTTTCCCTGAAAATCATGGAATCCCAGAATCATTAAGTCTGCAAAAGCCCTCTGAAATCCAGTCTAATCATTCCCCCAGCATTGCCAAGGCCACCACTGCCCATGTCCCCAAGTGCCACATCCACATGGCTTTCAAACCCCTACAGGGATGGGGGCTCCACCACTGCCCTGGGCAGCTGTGCCAATGCTTGACCACCCTCTCCATGAACCAATTCTCCCTAATACAGAACTCAAGCCTCCCCTGGCCCAGTCTGAGGCTGTTCCCTCTCCTCCTGTCCCTGTGCCCTGGAGCAGAGCCTGACCTCCCCTGGCTCCCCCCTCCTGGCAGGGATTGCAGAGCCAGAAGGTCCCCCCAGAGCCTCCTTTTCTCCAGGATGAGCCCCCCCAGCTCCCTCAGCCCCTCCTGCTGCTCCAGCCCCTTCCCAGCTCCGTTCCCTGCCCTGGACACGCTCCAGCCCCTCAGTGTCTCTCCTGTCTGAGGGGCCCAGAACTGCCCCAGGGCAGGAGGTGCCTCAGCAGTGCCAGCACAGGGACTGGCACTGCCCTGGTCAGTGATCACCCCCAGTTTACTACAGGAAAACCCACTGGATGACTGTCTAAATCCTTAGGGAAGAGCTTTTTCACCAACATACTCTTTGCTTTGCTCTTCTAAGCAACTTCCCATTGCAGTGGTGGCTGAACACAGTTGGGCTGCACTCCTGTTGCAGCAACTCAAGGCAGGATCATGGAAAGCAAAACTCAGATCCTCTGCATCAGGATAACATTCCCAACATGGTACAGCTCTTCATCTCTTCTGCCAGCTGCCCCAACCTCCTCCTGCCAATATTTAAGGCACACCTGCAGTTGCTCATCTAAACACTTGGGAAGTAGTCCCGGCGTTCCCTGTTTAACAACAGATTCCAGGTTTATTCCTGAATTTAGCTCAGTCTGCTCAAAACCAAGAGTTCCCAGGTCCCAGCATCAGCAGAAGGTGCCTGGGAAGTGCTACCTGTTCTGTTGCTTCTGTTAGGATGAGGTTTCTCCTTGCTTGCTTTCCATGGGAAATACTGGAATCATAATGTTGCCTCTTGCTGAGCAACTGAAACTCAGGAGGTGGGTCAGGTGGGAATGGGATGGGGGGATTGGGACACCCAGGGCTGGTCAAGGGGCCAGGGAAAGGCTGGGATAAACATGGGGGGAACCAGAAGGAGACAATCCACCTCCCCACGGCACAGCCAGCATTCCACAGACATGTCCCAGACCCCTGGCAATACCAACCACTCACCATCCAGGACATTGTATCACAATTTAAAAATACATTTAAAAATGTAATTTCTGCCTTCCCAATACTTTGCCTGGAGGAAAACAAGCTGGGCAGGTTGGAGGATGGCTGTAATCTGGGGTTAGTCCGACTTCTCTTCCAAGTTTCATGACATTCCCAAACAAAGTGGAAACATTCCCTGTTTTCTCGTTCCCGGGTGTGCTCACCACCACCCCCAGGGCTGCAACTTCAGCCTGACATCTCCTTATCTCCTCATTATCCAACTAATCTTGAAAGCATCCACAGTCTCTGATTTTCTAGGATCTTTACACCTCTGCCACATCCAAAACCAACTGATTAAAATATTAGATGACAGAAAAATCCAGAGCTCTGCCAGGATTAGTGGTACCAAACCAACTCCAATTCCAGCTCAGCCATTAAAAACAAAACAGAAACACTTGATTTGGAGCAGCTGAAACAAATTCTGCCCAATTAGACGTTTTCTCCAGTGTGTAGAAGGCCTGACTTGGAAGGGACCTTAAGGCTCATCTCATCCCACCCCAGCCATGGGCAGGGACACCTTCCACTGTCCCAGGCTGCTCCAAGCCCTGTCCAGCCTGGCACTCGGGGAGGGTAGAAGGGCTGCCCCACAAAGGACCTGCTGTGACCCCTCACACATCAGGAGACACATCACTTTATCAACTCACACCTTAAGTGTCTGACAAACCTCAGGCTCCCTCCCAAACACTGCCAAAGCCGAAGGGAGCCCAACCCCACACGCTGCAGTGCCGGCACTCGGGAATTTTTGCTGGGTTTGGGGGCTCACAGCCCTGAGCTCAGCCCCCGTCCCTCCCCGGGGTGGATTCATGGATTACATACTGCGCTTCCCACAGCACCTCTTCCTCATCCAGCGCTCCGGAGGGTTCGCGCTCCGGGCCGGCTCCGGGCCCGGCACAGCCTTCCCACGGGACGCTCTCCGCAGGCTCCAGAGCTGCATCCCTCCTGGCGGCTCCACAGCTCCGAGCCCTGGGCTCAGAGATGCCTCCTCCTCCTCCTTCTCATCCTCCTCCTCCTCCTCCTCCTCCTCCTCCCTCTCCTGCTCCCCCTGGCCCTGCATCCCGCTCTCGCCACAGCACGGCAGGCACCGAACGGGCTCGGAGCAAACAGAGACTTTGGAAGTGTCACCTCGGAAAAGTTTGCAAGCCTAAAAGCAGCCCCTTTTTTGGGATCTCCTCTGGAGCACATCAGGGCAGAGCTGCACGTCCAGAGCGACCACAGAGGAGCATCTCGATGAATTCCAAGTCCTTGTGAAAGGCAGGAGGATAAAACCACCTAAAAACAGTTCCAGGCACTTCTGCACTGAATTAATTCTATAATATACTAAATAGAAGGCATTAATTACAGTAACTATAACAATTTACTGCATAATATAATACTGTCTTGAAATTCCCTTTCCAGAAATGCCTAAATATTGCAAACACAGAAAAAAATGAAAATTAAATAGCTGTGCTGAATCCAGGTGTTCCTGCTTTAGGATTCGTGTGTTTTGTAGGCAGAGTGTTATTCCCAACTCCCAAATTCTCTCTCTGCTCCAGATGCAGGGATTGGCTCTGCCCCCTGCAGACACAAGGGAGAAGTGGCCACTTCCCTCTGCAAAAACCTTCGGTGTTACTGGAAGACACACAACACATCTTCATCCTCTGCCCCTTCTATTTTTTTTTAAGAAAATTTTATTCTTTCGAGTCCTCCCTAAAGGGCTGGGTGTTCCTCAACTCTCCAAATTCCTGCTTTTTTAAAGTATGAGGCCCCAAAAACACACATATTCACCTACACAGGCGTGAACTGAACTTGTCTTAATTGGCAGAATGGTTTGGGCTGGAAGGGCCTTAAAGCTCATCCCATTCCACCCCCTGCCATGGGCAGGGACACCTCCCACCAGCCCAGGTTGCTCCAAGCCCTGTCCAGCCTGGCCTTGGACACTTCCAGGGATGGGGCAGCCACAGCTCCTCTGACCTCACTCTTCTCCAGACCTTTTCCAGTCCTCTCCTCCCTCCCAGGATGTCATTCTACCTGTGCTTACACTGCAAGAAAACTCTCCAGAGTTTCAAAAGTAAAACATATTCAGCATTTTAAACCTTCTCCAGCCAAGCAACTTCAAACTGGACCTTTCCTCTTGCTCAGTGCATCAAAGGAAGAATTATCTACAGGGTGAAAAATATAGAATAAAAATGTAAAACATAATGGCACCTTTGTTCCTTTGGGGTTTAGACTTTCTCATTCCTCTTCTCCCTGCAAGGAATTACTTTCACTAGAAGCTTATTCTTAAAAACACTTAGACACAGGCAAAGCATCACACACCAAAACCCAACATCTCCAACCCTCTCTTAGTGTTCCCTCCTGGTTTTCCATCTCTGCATTCCACAGACACCTGTTTTTGTGAAGCAAATCCCCTCAGCCCCATCTCATCCCATTCTCATCCCCCAGAGGGTGGGTGGGCACTGAAAAGGCTCCCCAGGGCAGGATTCTCCAGCCTGGAAAGAGAAGGCTCTGCAATGACATGACTGTGGCCTTCCAGCCCCTGAAGGGAGCCTGCAAGGAAGATGGAGAGACTGTTCACAAGGGCCTGGAGGGACAGCACACAGGGAATGGCTTCCCACTGCCAGAGGGCAGGGATAGATGGGATATGGCGAAGGAATTGGTCCCAGTGAGGGTGGGCAGGCCCTGGCACAGGTTGGGCAGAGAAGCTGTGGCTGCCCCATCCCTGGGAGTGTCCAAGGCCAGGCTGGACAGGGCTTGGAGCAACCTGGGCTGGTGGGAGATGTCCCTGCCCATGGCAGGGGGTGGAACAAGATCTTTAAGGTCCTTTCCAACCCAGGTCATTCCACAATTCCATGATTCTATGATGTTCTATCCTGACTGAGAAGATTTCACCCTCTGGATATCACCAGGAAACACCACGTGCAGGTTTAAGGCTTGTCTCACCATCTCCAGGCTGCAAATCTCAAAGCAGGGATACCCAGAAGCCATTCTGGGCCAAGGTCAGACAGAGAGGTTGTGACCAGCAAAACAGCTCCCTGCAGGCTCTTCAGCAGCTCTGCCCAACAACTGGCTTTTTCTTTACAGTTTGCTCCTGCCTTCATTGATTTTATTCCTCTCAAAAATGCTGCTGCAGTGACAGAAACCCCCACGGGCCCCACCCTGGTGACACTGAATGCCATGGTGGGTTTGTGTGCTATGGCAATCTTGGATTAATTGTTCTTTCATCATGCAATTCACCCTCGAGATGGAAATAAATGGAATAACCAAAATAACCTTGGTTTAGTGTAAAAGGGCAGGTGGAGGAGCTTGCACATGACATTTGCATTCCACACCCACAGTTCTGCTCCTGGACAGCTCGACCAAGTTCATCCAGGAGCTCATCCATCCTGCAGCCAGGGGCTGAAGAGCAGAGGCAAAATCCAGGAATAACTTGAGTTTTTTATTTCCCTTCATTTTTTAAAGCCAGACATGCATCCCCAGCACATTTTCTTTGCACTGGTTACTAACAAGATGCCAAGGAGGCAAACAGAGAAGGAAAATGCTCCTCCAGGTCAAGGGTCTCCAGGATCACCCAGGGAAGAGAGAGGCCACTTGCTGAGCTGACTTAAAATGACAGAGCTACAGAAGGAGGAGGGAAAGAGAGGTGGCTTAGCTGGGAAATGAGTCTGGATGATGCAGCACCACTGAAAGAGGAATTCTGGTTCCGTGGAGTCACAAGGGGTACCAGCAACTCCCTCTGGCTCCAGAGCCAGTCACACACTGATCCTGCTGCTCTCCACGGAGTCCTCTGCTCCCTGCAGCCCTGAAGAGTTAAGATTTCAGCAGGAAACCTCTTTCAATTCTGCCCATGCAGCAGCATCCAGGTAACTGGGTGCCCTGGGATGGCAGGACTGCCTGCTCCATCTCCCTCTCCACGGGAATGAGCTGTACTGTTCCAGGAGGAATATCCTGCCAGGAATAGAGCACATCCTGCACCACTTCTGGGAAGGAGAAGCACTGCCCTGGCTGGCACACAGCCTGGCTGCAGGTCACAGCTCTCAACCTTGGCAGCAGCAGGACCAGCTGGGCCTGAGAGAACAACCAACCTCCTCGGAACCACAGGATCACTGAGGGTGGAAAAGATCTCCAACCTCCAAGATCATCGAGTCCAAACTGTGCTTGATCCCCACCTGGTCACCCACCCAGAGCACTGAGTGCCACATCCAGTTGTTTCTTGAACACCTCCAGGGACAGGGACTCCATCACCTCCCTGGGCAGCCCCTTCTGATGCCTGACAACCTTTTCCATGAAAAAACTGCTCCCGCTGTCCAACCTGAACCTCCCCTTTGCAGAGGAAGACAATAAACCCACTCCCATGACTGGGAAACCTCCCGCAGCATCCAGGAGTCTGTTTAAAAGTCTGAACAGCTTTTCTACTCCCTCCATCCCCTCCCAAGGCTGTATCAGCCTCTCACACCACCAGGCTCTTCTCCTGGAGGCTGCTGCCTGTGTCCAGGGGCTCTGCACAGCCCTCCCACCCTCCCTGCTGTCAGGAGCTGAGGGATCACCCCGAGTGCTGTGTCACCACTGTGCTCCTAAATATAACACCCACCGCTCCCCTTGGAACACCTCTGTCAGCAATTTAAGCTCCTCCCAGGACACTTGGGGGAGAGAATCATAAATTGGGTGTTTATCATCCTGTCATGCTTTCAATCCTCCTTGTTTCCCCTTCCCTTGTCCAGCTTTAGCTGTAAATGAACACTTGAGTTTCTCATGAATGAGTTACTGCCAGAGGGAGAGCTGCTCCCTGAGGAGACTCATTTTAAATTGGCAACACTACTTAAAGCTGAATTTTTAGTTGAAGCTACAAATCTAATAACTGAGGTCAAAACCCACTAGTTATCCACCTCCAGGAACAGCATCCCTGCCAACATAATGTTACAGTACCCTAAGATGTCATTTCATATGGCAAAAAGCAGGCTCCAGTGTGCATGCATCTCTGCAGCAGGGCCTCTGCACCCCACTCCAGCTCTGTGTCCCAGCACAGCCTCCTGGGAAAACCTGGAGCTGGATCCAAGCCCAACTGCTTCACACCCATCCCAGGACAGGGTCCTGCAGGAGAGGCTGGAGAGCCACTGGCAAGGTGCTCCCAATGACCCAGGAGGGTCAGGCAGAGCAGGGAGAGGGGAGCAGGGACCTGCAGGGACTTCAGGCATTGTGGGTTCCCACCTCCTTTCACTGCAACATCCCTTCAGTGAGGAACAGCTGGACCTGAGGGCTTTTCCAATGTAAAGGATTCCATGATTCCCCTGGAGGCAGCTCCAGCACCCTCAGGGCAAATCCTGCCGAGTGCCACAGGGAGTCAGAGCTCAGTCAGGACTCCATGGAAGGAACGTGCCAGGAGAGGGCATCCTGCTCCTGCTGCATGGCCTGGGATGGGAGCAGGGAGCAAACCACCATGTGGCTGCAAAGTGCCCGGTGGGAAAGGCCCTGGGGGTGCTGGTGACAGTGCCTGGACAGGAGCTCAGGTGTGCCCAGGTGGGCAAGAGGCCAATGGCCCCTGGGCTGTGCCAGCCATGGTGTGTCACAGGGCCAGGGCAGTGCCCGTCCCTGTGCTGGCACTGCTGAGGCACCTCCTGCCAGGTCCCTGTGTGTCCCTGGGGTGTCCACCCTGCACACCAGCTCAGGGTCCCACCTCCCCTCCCCAGTGTGTCCAGCTGGGTCAGTTTTTCCACTGCTGTCCATCTGTCTGTGGTCAGGCAACACCGAGACCAGGAGGGGACAGCCCCAGGGCCAGCTGTCACCTCCTGCCATCTCTGGCAGTAAAAGAAGTTTGTGCAGCCTCTTGAATATACAGTTACTGAATACACTCAATATGTGACTAGTCCAGAAACTTGGTTTTGATAAATCCCTTCTTTTTGCATTATTTAATTCCACGATGCTGATCTGAGGCAACAATGAATTTTCCTTTTATTCAATCCTAGATGACAAACATGATATAAACGTGGACATAAATTCTTTAAATACTGATGAATAAACATGGCAGTGGTGGAGACCACGGGCCCTTCCTGAGGGGGGAGATCAAATGTCCTCATCCCAGTGCAGCTGGGACCCCCAGCAGCAGCAGCATTCCATGCATCCCACCTCTCTCCAGTGGAGCCAACAGAAGAGGCTACAAGTTATTATGCAACAGAGATTTTCAGCAAATGAAATAAAATAAAAAGCCGAGCTGTATAAAAGTGGAATTACACTCTCTGGAAGTTGATCCTCACTCCCTGGAGTGACAATTTTAACTTAAAGATCCCTAAACTCCACCAGCATTATAAATTTCCCAGGCAGGATCCAGGGAAATGCCCGAAGGATGAGGGGGGCTGATTTCAGCGCCAGGAGGAGCCCAAGGGCTGCAGGAGCAAACACACCACAAGATGCCAGCACAGCCCGGCTGGATGAGCTGCTTCATCCTGGCATGTGGGTGGGGAGGCTTTGGGGGTCCCCACAGGATACCACATGCCATGAGCAGCCTGAGGGCTCTGCCTGGGGCTGGGAAGGACCTGAAATGCTGGGAGAGGAGCAGCAGCTCTTCCCCACCAGCCCCACCAGACAGTGCCCAAGCAGGGTCTGGCTGATAAATCCCTCTCTCCTACACCATCCTTTATAAAGGCTGGTTACAAAGTCAACTACAGGAAGCAAATTCTGGTTGACAAGGAGGTGATCAGTCAAAGGCTGGACTCGATGATCTTGGAGTTGTTTTCAACCCCAAATGATTCAGTGATTCTGTGAAATAGCCCCAGCAACTTGGAGCCCAGGCTCTCTCCGCAGGGCCATCGCTGGGAAGCCTCAGGGCAAATCCTGCCGAGTGCCACAGGGAGGCAGAGCTCAGCCAGGACTCCATGGAAGGAACGTGCCAAGAGAGGGCAACCTGCTCCTGCTGCATCTCCTGGGATGGGAGCAGGGAGCAAACCACCATGTGGCTGCAAAGTGCCCGGTGGGAAAGGCCCTGGGGGTGCTGGTGACAGTGCCTGGACACTATTCCAGGTGTGCCCAGGTGGGAAAGAGGTTAGGGGCCCCTGGGCTGTGCCAGCCATGGTGTGTCACAGGGCCAGGGCAGTGCCCGTCCCTGTGCTGGCACTGCTGGGGCACCTCCAGCCCTGGGGCAGTTCTGGGCCCCTCAGACAGGAGAGACACTGAGGGGCTGGAGCGTGTCCAGGGCAGGGAACGGAGCTGGGAAGGGGCTGGAGCAGCAGGAGGGGCTGAGGGAGCTGGGGGGGCTCAGCCTGGAGAAAAGGAGGCTCAGGGGGGACCTTCTGGCTCTGCAATCCCTGCCAGGAGGGGGGAGTCAGAGGGGGTCGGGCTCTGCTCCAGGAACAGGGACAGGAGCAGAGGGAATGGCCTCAGGCTGTGAACTCACTTCCCACCCCACTTCAGAATTACAGTGTCATGGAATGGTTTGATCTGCAACAGACCTCAGAGTTCATCCAGTCCCACCCCCTGCCATGGGCAGGGACACCTCCCACCAGCCCAGGGTGCTCCAAACCCCGTCCAACCTGGCCTTGGACACTCCCAGGGATGGGGCAGCCACAGCTTCTCTGCCCAACCTGTGCCAGGGCCTGCCCACCCTCACAGCCAACAATTCCTTCCCAATATCCCACCTAACCCTTTCCTCTGGCAGTGGGAAGCCATTCCCTGTGCCCTGTCACTCCAAGCCCTTGTCCCAAGTCCTTCTCCATCTTCCTTGTAGGCTTCTTTCAGGCAGTCCTGTCCTTTGGTTCCTCCACTGGATGAAGTTTTGTTTTATCTGTTTGTCCAGTCCCTTTCCATGTGCCATTTTTCCAGAAACCCAGGATTCTCAGTTTGGGAGGAAGGCTCTCCAGCATGTAAATATGCTGCATGCTCCCATTCCAGACAGCACTCGGAGCCTTTGAAAGCTTTGGTGTTATTTTTAGCACAAATATTTTTGAAAGCAATTTAGTCTTCCAGAACCAAACCTGGTGTGTCACTGGTACTTAAGGAAACCACATTCTTTGCCTGTTGTGAAAAATAACAACTTTGTAGTATATGAGAGTGTTTTCTTGCTCAAAGCCCATAGCCTTGTCACCAAGGGTGAGTCTCTCCTGGCTCTGTGCCACCTGCACAGTGTGTATTCCCTGGGATCTCAAAAATCCCCACTCCTGCGTGGGTGCAGAAGTGGGAAGGATGATCCATGTCACTACTTCTCTGCTACACTTGCTAATATTAACTGGGTTTGTCATTTTAGTAACTTGGAGCTGGAGTTGGGATGAATGTCAGTGCAGATGGTCCCTTCTCACTGAGCACCAGCAGGCACTGGGAACTGGGATGCTCCTCCTGGTTGGGATTAACGTGCTGTTGCACCTGTGGCTTGTTCATGGACATGGGGCTGTGTAAGGTTGGGAGCAGCCAAAGGAGCAACCCCTCAGCCTCTCAGTTCCTGGCACCTCTCTGATGAGGAGCAGGTGAGGACAGGGGGCACATCCTGACCCTTGTCACACCCAGTAAAGCCTCTGCTGGGATTTCCCAGAGCTGCCACTGTGCTGGCTGGGTGGCACCAGGGAATGGTGGGGAAGGAGGGGGAACTACTTCCAGGGAGAAACAGGCAGGTGGAGGGGCTTGGCCTCCTCCTGCCTTGCTGTGGGTGCTGCTGCCCTGGGCCACAGGTGCCACTTACACCTGATCCTGGGCAGCCCCGAGCTGGGCTCAGCGTCAGAGAGTGGCTCATCCAGAGGCTGGAATCCACACCTTGGGACACAGGGTGAGACCCTGGCACAGGCTGGGCAGAGAAGCTGTGGCTACCCCAACCCTGGAAGTGTCCAGAGCCAGGTTGGACAGGGCTTGGAGCAACCTGGGACAGTGGAAGGTGTCCCTGCCCATGGCAGGGGGTGGAATGAAGAGAGCGTTATTATCGCTTCTAACCCAAACCAGCTCAAGGAACAGCACAATCCTCATTGTAGCAATTTATCCCTCTCCCATTTTTGCTGGTGAAACATTTGCTCTCCACCTTGCAGGGGATGAACTGACCTGAACCCTCTGTCTGCAATGGGCTACTTTATCTCCTGGATTATTCCCCAACCTCCCAGCTCCCACAGCCACGATGCAGGACTGAGCAAGGACTGAGAAGGGTTTCTCTTCCCTGCATACCTGCACCAAACTTCTGCATCAGCTCAGCCAAAAAAACCCCTTTTCCTTCACTGCAGCCATCCCAGGTCACTCTGGTGAGGAAAGAAGGGGCTTGCTCTGCCAGAAAACTTCATGGAATCATGGAACCACTAAGATTGTAAAAGCCCTCTGAGATCATCAAGTCTAATCATTCCCCAAGCAATGCCAAAGCCACCACTAACCCATGTCCTCAAGTGCCACATCCACACAGCTCCAAGGACAGGCACTCCATCACTGCCCTGGGCAGTCTGTGCCAGGGCTGGACAACCCCTTCCATAAAGGAATTTTCCAAATATCCGAGCTAGACCTCCCCCAGTATCCTCGTGTTGCACATCCCACCCCCCTCCTCCCGCAGGAGCTTCTTCCCAAGCTCCAGCGTGAGTGCGGAGCGTCCTGCCCACCCTGCTCTGCTGCTGCTGCTCTGCCAGCCCTGCCAGCCCCCCGCCCCCTCCACGCCTCTGCTCCCTCACGTTCCAGCATTCATTTCCAGGGGGTTATTAAAGCTGCCTCACCGGGAACACCGAGTACACAGGAGCCCACAGTGCTCCACGGAGGAACCACCCAGGCCAGGCAGCCAGCCCGGCTCACCTACAGCAGCACCTCCTGATGGGTCTCAGGAGCCCCAAAACATGCCAAGAGGCTGCCAAGAGGGTAAAAGCACAGGGTGACTGCTCGAAGGGTGGAGCCCCAGGATGCCCTTGCCCTGCTGCACCCTGGAGTGCACAGGGCAGGGCAGGCAGGGGCATGGGCTGGGGCTGTGGGGCAGGCGCACAGCGTGTCCTGCAGCAGCTGTGGAGAGCTCCAGGAGCTGTGACATCACTTCCCACCCCACTTCAGAATTAGAGTCATGGAATTGTTTCAGTTGGAAGGGACCTCAAAAGTCATATCCCACCCCCTGCCACAGGCAGGGACACCTCCCACCAGCCCAGGTTGCTCCAAGCCCTGTCCAACCCAGCCTTGGACACTCCCAGGGATGGGGCAGCCACAGCTTCTCTGCCCAACCTGTGCCAGGGCCTGCCCACCCTCACAGCAACAATTCCTTCCCAATATCCCACCTAACCCTTTCCTCTGGCAGTGGGAAGCCATTTCCCCTTGTCTTGTCAAAGAATCCCAGAATGGTTTGGGTTGGAAGGGACTTTAAAACTCATCCCGTTCCATCCCTGCCATGGGCAGGGCAGCTCCCAGCAGAGCAGGGACAGCCCTGCGGGGATGACTGAGCAGCTCGTGGTCCCCCCGCGCACTCCGAGGCTGGGGCCGGAGCAGAGGAATGGCCTATTTACTGCAGCTCCCTGAGCTCCTGCCGGAATGGTTAATGCCTGGCTGTTATGTAAGCACCATTTTCCGTGTTCCTTCGCTAGGAATGATTATCAGGGATTACATCTGGGGAAGAATAACTGAGAACATCGTGTTGTACCTGGGAAACAGGGAAGATCAGCACCACAGCGAGGAGGGAAGCAGTCCTGGGGGTACTCCACACTGACATGGAAGGGAAATGCAAACAAGCAGCAGGAGAACTAAAAACAGAGTAGGGGAAAAAAGAGGGGAGCTGAGGGGGAGGGGGGAAGCAGTTCCTGGGCTGTGGAATAGAAAATCCTCCAGATTCCTCTCATCCTTCACGTGTTTGCACTGCCAGGCAGCAGCCAGGAGAAGGGAGCAGCTGGAGACTGCAAACAAGACAACCCAACACTGCTTTGGGTTGGAAGGGACCTTAAACACCAGCCAGTTCCATCCCCTGCCATGGCAAGGAACACCTTCCATGAGGTTGCTCCAACTGGGCCTTGGACACTCCCAGGGATGGGGCAGCCACAGCTTCTCTGCCCAACCTGTGCCAGGGCCTGCCCACCCTCACAGCCAACAATTCCTTCCCCATATCCCATCTAAACCTACTCTCAGTTTAAAGGCATACTCCCTTGTCCTGTCACTCCATGCCCTGTGGAAGTCAGATGCTCACAGCCCATTCCAGCTGGATGTCCACCCATCACAATCAGATACTCAGACAACCTGACCAGCCACTCACCCCTCTGCCCCTCCCAGCTCTAGGCCTGCAAATTCCAAATCAAGGGAAAACTCCCAGGCTGAACAGACACACTCCAAAAGCAACAAAAATAGGAAACCACTTTTTTATTTTGTGTCACTTGAATTTCTTATGTCAGACATGTGTTCAGACCACTTATTTTAACCATCTGGACCAAAGACCTCCATGATTAGGACTCTTGCCAACTGCTCCATCACCCGAGATTCCCCTGGCACTCAGTCACCTTTTTCCATTAAGAGATTTTCCCAACATCCAACCTGAACCTTCCCTGCCACAACCTGAGGCCGTTTGTCCCCCCGGCTCCCCCCTCCTGGAGAGCCAGAAGGTCCCCCCTGAGCCTCCTTTTCTCCAGGATGAGCCCCCCCAGCTCCCTCAGCCCCTCCTGCTGCTCCAGCCCCTTCCCAGCTCCGTTCCCTGCCCTGGACACGCTCCAGCCCCTCAGTGTCTCTCCTGTCTGAGGGGCCCAGAACTGCCCCAGGGCTGGAGGTGCCCCAGCAGTGCCAGCACAGGGACGGGCACTGCCCTGGCCCTGTGACACACCATGGCTGGCACAGCCCTGGGGCCACTGGCCTCTTGCCCACCTGGGCACACCTGGAATAGTGTCCAGCCACTGTCACCAGCACTCCCAGGGCCTTTTTCAGCTTTCCAGACACTCTGCCCCCAGCCTGGGGCATTCCATGGGGTTATCGTGACCCAAGGCCAGGACCTGACACTTGGCCCTGCTGTCCCTCACCCCACTGGCCTCAGCCCATGGATCAGCCTGTCCAGATCCCTCTCTAGAGCCTTCCTGTCCCTGGCCAGCCAGGAGGAGCCCAAGTGTTGGCTGCAGCTCACTGGGGATGGCTGAGGTGGAGCAACCCCTCCTGATGCAATGGAACAGGGAAACCAGAGGGGCAGAGCACTCTGCCCACTGCAGGACAGAACACCATGGAGTGCAGAAGGCACTGAGGGGAGTCAGGAATCATTAGAAATGGCAAGTCCAAATAAATGGCTCCATCTCAACAGCACTGTCAATTCTACCTCCCATGGCAGCAGCTCCTGGCATAGTTAACAGCAGCCAGCTATCCTGGGAAAAAAGACTCCAAGGATAAAGAGGCAGGTGACAGCACTGGCAGCCTCCAGACACGAGCTCTCCAGCAGAGGGAAAACAGCTCACAGGGATGCAGGAACTCACAGGAGGAGGGGACAAGGGAATGCTTTTGTCCAAAGAGCTGGAAATAGCAGGACTGTTACAGTCAGAGATGAGCTGGAGCTGAGGACACAAGGACAACAATGACAGGGATTGTCCTGTCCTGCCACAGCCAGAGCAGAGGCACAAGCCAAGGCCACCTGGCCAGGAGCCTCTGGGGGGACAGGGAGGAGCAACAAGGGGGTAATTCACAGAGCAGGGCAGGGAAGGTGGCAGATGCTTTGCAGTGCCACAGGCCCAAGTCAAAATGGCTTTTACAAACAAACCCCTGACTTGGAAAAAGAACAAAAACCAGCCAAGATAAATCAAGCAACAGAAGTGACATTATCACTAGAGACATTAGAGGGAAAGCTGAGTAATAATTAATTATGGCTATTTTTTAATGCCACCATAAAGGCCTGATCCAGGATGCTGAAGGGGAACCACTTGCTGGCTTGAGCTGCCCCTTGGGTCTCACCCACCCAACTGCACAACCCTGTGGTGGGATCTCTGCAGCTCCAGTGTTCCTCTTGAGCTGCCCCTTGGGTCTCACCCACCCAACTGCACAACCCTGTGGTGGGATCTCTACAGCTCCAGTGTTCCTCTTGAGCTGCCCCTTGGGTCTCACCCACCCAACTGCACAACCCTGTGGTGGGATCTCTACAGCTCCAGTGTTCCTCTCCAGAGCTGGATTCTCCCTTCCCACTCTGATGGAGTAGAAACTCATCCCAGGACAGAGCAGAAGGCACCACCACTACAACCCACCCTCCTCCCTACCCTGGCAGCACTCAGACCTCCTGTTCTCCTGCAGTCCAAAATGCTGCCTGAATCACTCCCTGTTTGCCAAGAAGAAAATAATGGATTAAGGCAGGAAGAATAACAGATAACACAAGCAGTCAACCCCCACCATCCCAAATGGCAGACCTACACCACAGGGTGGTGGTTTCCAAGTGAATCCTCCCCAGAATAGTTGAATGACATCAGCCCAAACACTCTGGCAATTCCAGCTCTTCCCTGGCAAGCAAACTGGAACTCGTACTCTGGAAGCAGGATAGGGGGACAGGGCACAAGGCAGTGGTTCCTCTGGGCATTGCTCCTCCACTTCCAGAGCTGTGCTGCCTAAGGACCTCCTGGGTCACATTGTGTACACAGAGAGTTAGAGCTTGTATCTCAAGGGATGAAATTGTGCCCAAACCTGTTGAGTCTGGATTTTCTGGCTCCCTGCAGTGAGTGCCACCATTCAACTGGGTGTTGTACAAAATATTAATTATTCCTGCTCCATTTAAACCTATGATGTGATAATTTCCTCCTTCTTTTTGTTACAGGCACTTGCCCTCAACTTTTCATATACTCAGCCACAGAATCATTCAGGTTGGCAAAGACCTTTAAGATCATCAAGTCCAACCATCAACCCATCAGCAGCACATTCACATTAATCAATGTCCCCAAGTGCCACATCCACACGGTTTTTGAACACTTCCAGGGATGGAGGCTCCTCCACTGCCCTGGGCAGCTGTGCCAGTGTCTGACCAGCCTTTCCATGAAGAAATGTTGCCAATATCCAACCTGCCCCTGCCCTGGCCCAGCCTGAGGCCATTTCCTCTCCTTCTGTCCCTGTGCCCTGGAGCAGAGCCCGACCCCCCCCAGATCCCCCCTCCTGGCAGGGATTGCAGAGCCAGAAGGTCCCCCCTGAGCCTCCTTTTCTCCAGGCTGAGCACCCCCAGCTCCCTCAGCTGCTCCTCATCAGACTTGTGGGCCAGCACACTTCCTGCAGCACTGACCATCTTCCACTGCCATTCCCCCAGATGGAAAATTTACATTCCATCATTCCCCTTCCCCTGGTGGAGGAGGTTTCATTTATCTGCTTAATCTTGTGCCTGTTTGGGTTTTTGGTTTGATTTTGGTTTTTTAAGTTCTTCTGAAAACTCTCTGAGCCAACGTGGGGAGAGCCAGGGTCTCTCCAGGGACAGGATCACAGCTGCCCATGGAGCAAACCTACATTCTGCCTTTTCCACTCATCAAATCCCAGTTATCTGCTGCACTGACTTCAGCCCCAGCCAAAGGAGTCAGAAGCCTCTGAAGGTGGTTGGTAGGTGAGGTGGTGCTGGCAGAGATACCAGCACTGACCTCTCCAGTAAACTCCTGGATTTTAGTTCCATGAACACCAAAAGCACCTTCAGTCAGTTTGGAATCTGCTCCAGATCAGGAGAGCACCTGAATCCCAGCGTGGCTTTCAGTCTCCTTCCAGGCACCCCCAAGCAGGAGGTCAGAAGGAGTCACCAACTCCCTCACCAAGCAGCCCAAGTCCATTTTGGGGAGTTTTCTTAGTGTTTAAAATACCAGGGACAGATTCCTACCCTTCTCTTGCATACTTTGCCAAGAACACCATCCTCATATATTCACTACTCATATAATTCCTGTATCTCATGATACTTCACTAAAAAGAAAGGACAGATTTTTATCTATTTTTGTATTTTTTCCTTAAAGGAAGCCTACCAACCACGGTCAGCAAATACAGAGGGTGAGCTCACAAATCTGATTTTTCAGGACAGAGAAGAGCACAGGGTCATATCCAGCACTGATGAAAGCAGGTGATGGAATCTGTGGGCAGATCAAGTTTATTACAACTTTACCAACAGTTTGTAATCCCAAGCAGAAACAGGAATGCCAGGTTTGGCTGAGCAGAGGCTCAAGGGGAGCTGTGCAGTCAGGTCTGGGCCCCTCCTGTGACACCACTCGTGTATTTCAGAGGAATTAAGCACACGTGGTAAGTGAGCAGAGAGCTAAGCCAGCAGCTCAGCTCCACTCTCCCTTTCTGCCACTAATCCTGCCGGGATCCCCAGGCAGGTTTCTCCCCAGGCAGCAGGATGAGGACAGCCAGCCCAGGTCACACGTCTCAGCACCAACGTCCCAGCTCACAACTCGACACCAAAACAGTCACAGCTCTGCACTGGGCAGAGGGGAAACCAGAGCTGCTCCTGACACACAGCACAGGAACAGCAAAGTCTCCCAGCTCAAGTCTTGCTTTGGGGACAGGATTTGATGTTTCTTAAAAATAGACATGAAAATCAGACCTGTGAAATGGCCTCTGTGGGTGCACAGCTCCAGCCAGCAACCCAGTTAAAAACACTTCCACAGACTCTGTTCACCCACCCCAAAACAGTCTCCCAGTTCCAACATATGTGCAGAGTTATCCCACCCTGCCAGTCCTACACCCATCACACCTCAAACACCCTGCAGGCAGTGAGGGAGAACTGATTCCTGCACAAACAAATCCATGGAGAATCCTGGATTACAGTCCAGCAGGTCTGTGGGTGTCTGTGTGCAGTGCAGTCGATGTGACAGGATGGGACACCCCGAGGGATGGAGGGGCTGGAGGAGATGGACACGAGAATCTCATGAGGGTCAAGAAGTCCAAGTGCAAGGAGCTGCTCCTGGGTCAGGGCAAGCTCAAGCACAAATCCAGGCTGGGTGGAGAACAGACTGAGAGCAACTTCTCCTGGGGAGGATTTGGGGTGCTGGTGGGTGAGGCTGGACAAGCCCCAGCCCAAAACCCCCCGTGCCCTGGGCTGGTCCCCCAGTGTGGGCAGCAGGGAGGGGGGGATTGTGCCCCTCTGCCCCCTCAGGTGAGACCCCACCTGCAGAGCTGCCCCAGCCCTGGGGCCCAGCACAGGAAGGATGTGGAGCTGCTGGAGAGTCCAGAGGAGGCCCCAGAGATGCTCCAGGGCTGGAGCCCCTCTGGGCTGGAGCCAGGCTGGGAGAGCTGGGGGGGTCACCTGGAGAAGAGAAGGCTCCAGGGACACCTGAGAGCCCCTTCCAGGGCCTAAAGAGGCTTCAGGAGAGCTGGAGAGGGACTTGGGACAAGGGATGGAGGGACAGGACAAGGGGGAATGGCTTCCCAGTGCCAGAGGGCAGGGATAGATGGGATATTGGGCAGGAATTGTTCCCTGTGGGGGTGGGGAGGCCCTGGCACAGGCACCAGGCCATGCCCATGAGCAGAGATGGCCATAAGGATGCTCCTTGTGTCCTTTCCCAGAAAGAAAGGCAGAATGAGACACAAACCTGGTCCTCTGTCCTCCTCAGCTGCCCTCTGCAATCCTCACCCCACCCTGGCCTCCCAGAGCCACTGATGTTCCTCCTTGTCAGCACAAATCCATATGGTTTCTCACCACCCTTTGTGCCCACTGGAGCCCACCTGGGAATCACAAGGATTTGGGGGATCACTCAGGATAAGAGGAAACAACAGACAATTTCCCAAGTGAACAGACCTGAAGGACCTGGGGACTTCTACAGAAAATCCAGAGTATCCTCCTTCCACCTGTAAATGCCCACCCAGGGCTCATCCAGCACTCATAAGGACATAACATTAGGAATTTTAGTTTGATTCAAGCAAAACAGTCAAACCTAACACACAAACTCTTTATCTTAATTAAAAGATCTCTAATTGTGACAAAGCACCATCAGCCAGGTGAGTGTTAGAGCATAAAGTAATGTAGTGGCATCCTCAGCAAAAACTCCACAGCACAAGGATTCAGCATCTATTCAGAGACTGTCTTATCCCTTCAGACCAGATCAGAAAAGCCTGGAACAAGAGGAGTGTGGTGGTTTTACTGTCCCCTGAGCTCTCTGGGCTGGATCACAGCTGAGTCAGCACAGCTGTGAGGCAGCACAGCCACAGCTCTGCTGCACTGCCCTCAGCCCTGCGTGAGGAGCCCAGCACAGCCAGAGCCTCGGGACATGGAGGCTCTGCATCTGCTGTTTTTATGGGAAGAGACAAACCAAAATAACTGTGCCTGACTCTGGGCAGTGTGGGTGACTGTGGGGCAGTGTGGGTGACTGTGGGGCAGTGTGGGTGACTGTGGGGCAGTGTGGGTGACTGCGGGCAGTGTGGGTGACTGTGGGCAGTGTGGGTGACTGTGGGCACTGTGGGTGACTGTGGGGCAGTGGGGGTGACTGTGGGGCAGTGTGGGTGGCTGTGGGGCAGTGTGGGTGACTGTGGGGCAGTGTGGGTGACTGTGGGGCAGTGGGGGTGACTGTGGGGCAGTGGGGGTGACTGTGGGCAGTGTGGGTGACTGTGGGGCAGTGGGGGTGACTGTGGGCAGTGTGGGTGACTGTGGGACAGTGTGGGTGACTGTGGGGCAGTGTGGGTGACTGTGGGCAGTGTGGGTGACTGTGGGACAGTGTGGGTGACTGTGGGCAGTGTGGGTGACTCTGGGCAGTGTCGCTGACTGTGGGGCAGTGTGGGTGACTGTGGGGCAGTGTGGGTGACTGTGGGGCAGTGTGGGTGACTGTGGGGCAGTGTCCCTGACTGTGGGGCAGTGTGGGTGGCTGTGGGGCAATGTGGGTGACTGTGGGGCAGTGTGGGTGACTGTGGGGCAGTGTGGGTGACTGTGGGGCAGTGTGGGTGACTGTGGGGCAGTGTGGGTGACTGTGGGCAGTGTGGGTGACTGTGGGGCAGTGTGGGTGACTGTGGGGCAGTGTCCCTGACTGTGGGCAGTGTGGGTGACTCTGGGCAGTGTGGGTGACTGTGGGGCAGTGTGGGTGGCTGTGGGGCAGTGTGGGTGACTGTGGGGCAGTGTGGGTGACTGTGGGGCAGTGTGGGTGACTGTGGGCAGTGTGGGTGACTCTGGGCAGTGTGGGTGACTCTGGGAAGTGTCCCTGACTGTGGGGCAGTGTGGGTGACTGTGGGGCAGTGTGGGTGACTGTGGGGCAGTGTGCCTGACTGTGGGGCAGTGTGGGTGACTGTGGGCAGTGTCCCTGACTGTGGGGCAGTGTGGGTGACTGTGGGGCAGTGTGGGTGACTGTGGGCAGTGTGGGTGACTGTGGGGCAGTGTGGGTGACTGTGGGCAGTGTGGGTGACTGTGGGGCAATGTGGGTGGCTGTGGGCAGTGTGGGTGACTGTGGGCAGTGTGGGTGACTGTGGGCAGTGTGGGTGGCTGTGGGGCAGTGTGGGTGACTGTGGGCAGTGTGGGTGACTGTGGGCAGTGTGGGTGGCTGTGGGGCAGTGTGGGTGGCTGTGGGGCAGTGTGCCTGACTGTGGGCAGTGTGGGTGGCTGTGGGCAGTGTGCCTGACTGTGGGGCAGTGTCCCTGACTGTGGGGCAGTGTGGGTGACTGTGGGGCAGTGTGGGTGACTGTGGGCAGTGTGGGTGACTGTGGGCAGTGTGGGTGACTGTGGGCAGTGTGGGTGACTGTGGGGCAGTGTCCCTGACTGTGGGGCAGTGTGGGTGGCTGTGGGGCAGTGTGGGTGACTGTGGGGCAGTGTGGGTGACTGCGGGGCAGTGTGGGTGACTGCGGGGCAGTGTGGGTGACTCTGGGCAGTGTCGGTGACTGTGGGGCAGTGTGGGTGACTGTGGGCAGTGTGCCTGACTGTGGGGCAGTGTGGGTGACTGTGGGGCAGTGTGGGTGACTGTGGGGCAGTGTGGGTGACTGTGGGGCAGTGTGGGTGACTGTGGGCAGTGTGGGTGGCTGTGGGCAGTGTGGGTGGCTGTGGGGCAGTGTGGGTGGCTGTGGGGCAGTGTGGGTGACTGTGAGCACTGTGGGTGACTGTGGGGCAGTGTGGGTGACTGTGGGGCAGTGTGGGTGACTCTGGGCAGTGTGGGTGACTGTGGGGCAGTGTGGGTGACTGTGGGCAGTGTGGGTGACTGTGGGCAGTGTCCCTGACTGTGGGGCAGTGTGGGTGACTGTGGGGCAGTGTGGGTGACTGTGGGCAGTGTGGGTGACTGTGGGGCAGTGTCCCTGACTGTGGGCAGTGTGCCTGACTGTGGGGCAGTGTGGGTGACTGTGGGGCAGTGTGGGTGACTGTGGGGCAGTGTGGATGGCTGTGGGGCAGGGTGCCTGACTGTGGGGCAGTGTGGGTGGCTGTGGGCAGTGTGCCTGGCTATGGGGCAGTGTGGGTGGCTGTGGGGCAGTGTGGGTGACTGTGAGCACTGTGGGTGACTGTGGGGCAGTGTGGGTGACTGTGGGGCAGTGTGGGTGACTGTGGGCAGTGTGGGTGACTGTGGGGCAGTGTGGGTGACTGTGGGGCAGTGTGGGTGACTGTGGGCAGTGTGGGTGACTGTGGGGCAGTGTGGGTGACTCTGGGCAGTGTGGGTGGCTGTGGGGCAGTGTGGGTGACTGTGGGGCAGTGTGGGTGACTCTGGGCAGTGTGGGTGGCTGTGGGGCAGTGTGGGTGACTGAGGGGCAGTGTGGGTGACTGTGGGGCAGTGTGGGTGACTGTGGGCAGTGTGGGTGACTGTGGGGCAGTGTGGGTGACTGTGGGCAGTGTGGGTGACTGTGGGGCAGTGTGGGTGACTGTGGGCAGTGTGGGTGACTGTGGGGCAGGGTGGGTGACTATGAGGCAGTGTGGGTGACTGTGGGCAGTGTGGGTGACTGAGGGGTAGTGTGGGTGGCTGTGGGGCAGTGTGTGTGACTGTGGGGCAGTGTGGGTGACTGTGGGCAGTGTGGGTGACTGTAGGGCAGTGTGGGTGACTGTGAGCAGTGTGGGTGACTGTGGGGCAGTGTGGGTGACTGTGGGGCAGGGTGGGTGACTCTGGGCAGTGTGGGTGACTGTGGGGCAGTGTCCCTGACTGTGGGCAGTGTGGGTGACTGTGGGGCAGTGTGGGTGACTGCGGGGCAGTGTGGGTGACTGTGGGCAGTGTGGGTGACTGTGGGGCAGTGTGGGTGACTGTGGGGCAGTGTGGGTGACTGTGGGCAGTGTGGGTGACTCTGGGCAGTGTGCCTGACTGTGGGCAGTGTGGGTGACTGTGGGCAGTGTGGGTGACTGTGGGGCAGTGTCCCTGACTGTGGGCAGTGTGGGTGACTGTGGGGCAGTGTGGATGACTGTGGGCAGTGTGGGTGACTCTGGGCAGTGTCCCTGACTGTGGGCAGTGTGGGTGACTGTGGGCAGTGTGGGTGACTGTGGGGCAGTGTGGGTGACTCTGGGCAGTGTGGGTGACTCTGGGCAGTGTCCCTGACTGTGGGCAGTGTGGGTGACTGTGGGCAGTGTGGGTGACTGTGGGGCAGTGTGGGTGACTGTGGGCAGTGTGGGTGACTGTGGGGCAGGGTGGGTGACTGTGGGCAGTGTGGGTGACTGTGGGCAGTGTGGGTGACTGTGGGGCAGTGTGGGTGACTCTGGGCAGTGTGGGTGACTCTGGGCAGTGTCCCTGACTGTGGGCAGTGTGGGTGACTGTGGGCAGTGTGGGTGACTGTGGGGCAGTGTGGGTGACTGTGGGCAGTGTGGGTGACTGTGGGGCAGTGTGGGTGACTGTGGGCAGTGTGGGTGACTGTGGGCAGTGTGGGTGACTGTGGGGCAGGGTGGGTGACTGTGGGCAGTGTGGGTGACTGTGGGCAGTGTGGGTGACTGTGGGGCAGTGTCCCTGACTGTGGGGCAGTGTGGGTGACTGTGGGGCAGTGTGGGTGACTGTGGGCAGTGTGGGTGACTGTGGGGCAGTGTCCCTGACTGTGGGCAGTGTGGGTGACTGTGGGGCAGTGTGGATGACTGTGGGCAGTGTGGGTGACTCTGGGCAGTGTCCCTGACTGTGGGCAGTGTGGGTGACTGTGGGCAGTGTGGGTGACTGTGGGGCAGTGTGGGTGACTCTGGGCAGTGTGCCTGACTGTGGGCAGTGTGCCTGACTGTGCCCAGAAACTTCCTCCTCCTCCCCATTTGCTGTGCTCTTTGTCAGTATTTGCATATTCCAGAGCTGGAATTTTAAGGTACTTAGACTCAGGGAACCATGGAATGGTTTGGTTTGGGTTGGAAGAGATCTTAAAGTTCTTCCAGTGCCACCCCCTGCCATGGGCAGGGACACCTCCCACCAGCCCAGGTTGCTCCAAGCCATGTCCAACCTGGCCTTGGACACTTCCCGGGATGGGGCAGCCACAGCTCCTCTGCCCAACCTGTGCCAGGGCTTCACCACCTCTACAAAGAACAACTTCTTCCCAATATCCCACCTAACCCTGCCCTCTGGCAGTGGGAAGCCCTTCCCCCTTGTCCTGTCACTCCAGGCCCTTTTCCAAAGCCCCTCTCCAGCTCCCTGGAGTCCCTTTAGGCACTGGAAGGCTTCATGCAATTAAATCCATGGATGCCAGTGCCCCAGCACACACCATGCTTCAACAATCCTGGCCAACAGGTAGATGTCTCACACGTGAATCAGCTTCTGCCTGACCTTGTGTGACCATTAATTACACAGATGCCACCTCAGCCCAGGGCTGGGGGTTTGCTCCTGCTGCTCCAAACCATCACACCAGTGCCCTGGGCAGTTGGCCCTGCAAGGATAACCCCACTACTGCACAGCAAAATCCTTCCTCAGTGCCTTCCCAAGATGTGGTGACACTGGTTTTCCTGGGCATTCCCAAAAGCCCCCACTCGGCCCTGCTCTGTCAGAGCAGAGCTGTGCTCTGGGTCCCCCTCGGTGCTGTGGGTTTGCTGGGCACACAGCAGCACTTCCCACCACAGGGAAGCTGAGGGTTTTCCTGGGGCACTGAACCAAGCCCAGCCTTGCTCCTGGGGGACTCTGAAAGCTGAGCCACACAGTGTACCTCTGGATGAACGTTCTCCACAGTGCAGGGCATGGAGCAGCACCTGCAGGTGTGCCAGTCCAACCCTGGGCCAGGACAGTGAGGCGTGATGGGCACTGAACCAAAGTGCCCCCAGGACCCACCACAACCCCCTCATCACCCTGGTCTCACATTCACACAGCCCTTCTCCGAAATATTCAGGGCATTTTATGAAGATACATTTTCATTTTAAGCAAAGCATTACAAAATCAGGTGTTCACTCCATCTTCTCTCTTGTAGAGGTGAAAATGATGAAATAAGAGGAAATGCTGATTTCCAGTATCTAATGTAAGATCTGAGAGTGGATTTATTTCAGGACAGAGGAGACAGACAGATTTTTAATACATTCACATAATCATGGAATCAAAGAATGGACTGGGTTGAAAGGGATCTTAAAGAGCATTTCATTCCAGCTCTCCTGTCTGTGTACCCCTTGAAGGCACACCTTCCACCAGCCCAGACTGCTCCAAGGACTGAACATTCCAGGGATGGGGCAGCCACAGCTTCTCTGCCCAACCTGTGCCAGGGCCTGCCCACCCTCACAGACAAGAATTTCTCCTCAATATCCCATCTATCCCTGCCCTCTGGCAGTGGGAAGCCATTCCCTGTGTCCTGTCCCTCCATCCCTTGTCCCCAGTCCCTCTCCAGCTCTCCTGGAGCCTCTTTAGGCACTGGAAGGAGCTTTAACTTCTCCCTGGAGCCTTCTCTTCTTCATTCCTGAGGTTTGTTTTCTGCAACTTGAAGCTGTGTTGGTTTGCAGAAGAAAAACCAATGTTAACCCCAAAAGAGTTATAAACACTGAAATATTTCTAAAATACCCTGTTTGTTAACCAACCCATCACACAGCAGAGCAGTAACAATGTCCCTCTGGGGAGGGGCTGTGACACAGCCACGGGGCTCTGACAGCTCCACACAATGCAGCACTGCCAAAGCTGCTCCAGTAAATACCACAATAAACACCACAGCACAGCATGGTGTGTGTAAGGGGGAGGAGGAGAGAGACACACAGACACAGCTCAACTAAATACTGTCATCTACCAAACTGCCCTAAGCTGTGGGAACACCACCCCTGTGGTACATGGGCCACTGACCTCTGCATTGCAGCATTCCCTGTCCACACCGACCAGCACAGACTCCTGGAGAAAGGCACATCCTCCTGCCTTCAACAAGCATCCTGAGCACATTTTTACTGGCTCTCCACAATTCACAGCCATCACCACAGCTCTAAAGACCCCCCAGAGCTGCCCAGCCAACCGAGATGACGAGTGGTGCCCACAGGATTGCGCCCAGCCCTGTGTTGGAACCCTCTGTGTTCCTGTGAAACCACCAGCTCCACCTCCCTGAGTATGAAACCAGACCCCTGCAGGCTCTGCAGGACTGGCAGGCAGGGAGGAGAGGGGCAGGCAGGCACTGAGGGCTGCAGGAGCTCCCTACCTGACTGGTTGTTGCGCATGCGGATGGCCTTGGCCTTGGCCAGCTCCAGGGCCGTGACCCAGCGCTGCCGCTCCACCTCCGAGTTGGCCTTCAGGTGGTAGGTCCTGCCCCCGTTGGACAGCACGATGTTGCACGAGTCCTCCGTGTCGATGTGGGCCGTGGACAGGTTGATGGTCCCACGGCACGTGTGGGCCATCTCTGCCTGTGTCCTGCAGGGAGCAGAGGGAGAAAGAAGCGTCAGTGGTCCTGCCACCAAACAAGGTGTAATTCTTTAGGAGTCTCTGAAGCAGTGGGGCGGTCCCGTGGTGTAATGGAGAGCACTCCAGACTCTGAATCCCATGGTCGTGACTTCAAGTCTCAGTGGGGACCGTCCTCTGGCAGTAAAAGCCTCCCTGCCATCCCATCCCGTCAGATCTTGGATGCTCAGCAGGGTCAGCCCCGGTCAGTGCTGGGTGCTGTGACAGTCCCAAGGACTTCCCTGTCACTGTCCAAGCTCACTTGGCCATGGCAGATGGACCTCAGGACTGAAACGGTGGGGCCAGTTCTGTGCACGCTGAGCCCCACCTGAACAATCCACTGCCCAGGCTGGAAGGGCACATGGGGAGAGTCCTGCCCAAATCTGCCTTCGCCAAGTCTGGCCATACATACACACTTTGAAGCAGTGGGGGAAGATGTTGGAAAAGTCTTTTAGCTTTGGCACAACAGTGTATGGTCCCCATATTGGTGGTTCATAGTTGGTTTTGTGCCATAGAGTGCTTAGTAGGAACACCAGAGATTAGTGTTAGCTCCCCATATCTGTGACTAGTAAGTCTTGTGCCAGCTAATGCTTCCTTATCTACTTATATCAGTGATTAATAGGTACTATGCTTCCTTATTTACTTATCCTGGTGATTAACATATACTAGTAGATATCTTAGTTTTGATAACATAGATAAGAGTGTGAAAGTAAAGAAGGAGTAGAGAAGTGCATCATGACTTGACCAGAAACCTGGTCAAGATTCAGCAGAAGATCCAGGACCATAAAAGGGAATTCTGGGGAATGGGATGTTCCCAAACAACCAGCAAAGACCCTCAAAAGACCCTTACTCATATCCAAATAAGTTCCTGTAAATAATTAGCAAATATGCATCTATTCAGAAAATGCAGTGAATCTGTAATACAAACACGTTGAGTGTGTACTAATCTCATGAATATAACCTGGTCTGTTGGGCTGCTACTCGTGCAAGCTTTGAGGAATAATCCCCATGTATCCAGCACTGCTGAAGAGGAATGTTGTTGGCTTTCTAACCCAGCAAATGGGGTGGAGAGTTTATTTCCTGGCTTTCAGTGACAGTCCCCAAACACCACCAGTGCACTCTCATCCAGCAGAGACCCGTGGAGACATCCCACAGGCAGCACTCACATCCAAGGCACCACAGCTGGACAAGCTCCTCAAACAGAGACACAAGGACAGGCCAAGTGTCAGGTCCTGCCCTTGGGTCACCACAACTCCATGGGATGCTCCACGCGGGGGGCACAGTGGCTGGAAAGCTGGAAAAGAACTTGAGGGTGTTGGACACCTAGACACAAGTCCAAGTGTGCCCAGGTGGGCAAGAGGCCAGTGGCCCCAGGGCTGTGCCAGCCGTGGTGTGTCACAGGGCCAGGGCAGTGCCTGTCCCTGTGCTGGCACTGCTGAGGCACCTCCAACCCTGGGGCAGTTCTGGGCCCCTCAGACAGGAGAGACACTGAGGGGCTGGAGCGTGTCCAGGGCAGGGAACGGAGCTGGGAAGGGGCTGGAGCAGCAGGAGGGGCTGAGGGAGCTGGGGGGGCTCAACTTGGAGAAAAGGAGGCTCAGGGGGGACCTTCTGGCTCTGCAATCCCTGCCAGGAGAGAGGAGCCAGGGAGGGTCGGGCTCTGCTCCCAGATGAGAAGCATTAGGACAAGGGAAAATGATCCCAAGCAGTGCCAGGGGAGTTTCAGGTGAGATACCAGGAAAAACCTGTTCACTGTAAGAGTGGTTAAGCATTGGAATAGACTGCCCAGGGCAGTGGTGGAGTCACCATCCCTGGAAATGTTAAATAAATGTGTAGATGGCACTTGGGGGACATGGGTTAGTGGTGGCCTTGGCAGTGTTGGGTTAATGGCTGACCTCGATAACCTCAGAGATGTTTTCCAACCTGAATGACTCTGTATCTCCACAACAAGATCACAGCACAGGGGTCTGTAGGTCTCTTGAGGGAGGTTTTACAGGCACAGCACAGAGCAGCTCTCAGAAAGTGTCAGCCATCGAGTCCTTTGTGGGATGGAGATCCAGCCCCTCCCAGGGAAGGACAGGCAGCAATCCAGAGATCTCTGCCAACCTTATTCCTGGGGTTGCTTGTGGGCAGAAGGAAGCCACTCTTGCTGATCAGGAAGACAAATCCCCAAACCCCCAAGCCTACCTACAGCATCCCAGTGACATCTCTGGCCTGCTCAGCCCTGACACTGCAGAACAGATTTATCCCAGGGCCACATCCAAGCTCAACATGCAGACATGAAATCCTCCTGAAGCCTCCTAGAGATTTATGGTTCCTGTGTCTCAGCTCCACAGGTCCAGTTTGGGCCCAGTGCACAGTGTGGTTATGCTTTTTTGCAGGGAGTAAATTGGCCCCAGATAAACCAAGCCCTGATTTTTATTCCCAAGTCATCCCTTCAAGCTGCTGCAGTTCCCAGGAGGGATCCCTTCCCACCTTGAGAGAGATGCTAAAATGATTTTCTCTTCTACCCACAACAAAGGTCTCCAAGGTGACTGCACTAAACCAGCTGCAGACCCGTTGAACAGCCTCGCTCTCCTGCCCAAGGAAACTGGGAGTTTGCTCTCTGAGCTCCCTTCCCAAGCCAATCTGCATGAGAAATCGACTGCCATCCGTCAGCACCCACACACGAGGCAGGCACCTGACCCAGCCCAGAGCCAGCAGCCTCCTCGGGGTGCACACAGGGAGAAGCAGAGGTGCCCTTCATCGCCCTCGCGGGATCTGCTTGTTCACCGCTGGCAGCTCAGCCATTGCATAACGTGATCCCGGCAGATTTCCTGGCTCCCCTTCCCGCTGTAATCCCAGCCCTGCACATATGGAGCACCTGGGCAGGGAGCTGAGGGAGGTCAAACATGGCCACGGAGCACACAGAGGTGCAGGCAGCCGAGTCTCCGGGATATTTTGGCTTTGCGAGGGAGCAACTGATGGGATTCGCCTTCGGAGATATAAAATTAGAGCTGTGCATGGGAGGCAGGAAGGGCACTGGCAGCCTTGCACAGAGACCTGGCCAGGACACAGCAACAGGGAAAAAGTACCCCAGGATATCAAAGGGAGGACCAAAGCACCCACCCAGCCAGGGGAGAGCTCATGTCACGGGTCAACAGAATCCCTTTTCCCAGCAGCAAGATCCCCCAAGCTCCAGGACATGCTCCATGGAATCCCTGAGCCATTCCCAAGGCACAGAGACACTGCCCAGCCTGGGCACCCGGCTCCAGACAGAGCAAGCCAGGAATCATGGGCACAGTGCCATGGCTTGGCCCCAAAATCATTCCTGAGGCAAGAACAGTGCTGCTTACGGGTACATCAAGGTCATCAGAGGGGACATTCCTTGCTCTAAAAGCAGGAATATCCTTTACCACAACACCAGCAGGCCCCTATTCCAGCTGTCAAAACTCCCATGGCTGCACAGGTCACAGTTCCTGCAAGGATTCTGTGCAAGCCATCAGATGCTGCTGCTCTGAATACAACCACATTTGGGTTTTTTATGCTGACACAGTAACAGCCATTTCAGACTGGCACCACCACCCTCTGCCCCCACCAGCCCAGCCCAGCTCTGCTATCCCAGGCACCACAATGACAGATTCTGCAAAAACCTTCAAACATCTTCTTGTGAAAATATTATTTGCAGCATTCCTCCCTTTTTTCTTTTGACTGGAAAAGCTGCTTCAGCTCCTTAACACCACAAATCTAAACACGCCAAGCTTGACAAGACAATTTACAGCATCAGTTCCTTAAAAAGGCTTCACTGAAAAACTCCTGGAGACTAAATTTCAGCAACTTGTATTCCACAGCCTGGCAGAGCATCTACACACTGCAGTGCCATAAAAGAGCAGCAAATCCTGATTTAAAGACCTGCTTCCCAGTTCTGAAGGGACACTTGAGCTCCAGGAGACTGCCCAGTTTTAACAACTGTACCAGTATCACTGTATATAAATGGTAAAACTTTGCAGGAGTTCACAAGACAGATCTATCAACAGAGCAAAAGCCCTGTGGCTCTGGTGATACCCCAACAGCCACAGGTTGAGCATGGGATGCTGGCAGGATGCTGCTTACACAGAATTTGTAACTGTAACTGTGGCTCTGCTGGAAGTTAATGGGACACAGCAAGGAATGAACAGCCCCCCACTCACACCTGCTCCCAACACTTATGGAAGCATGAGGGATGCCAGGGAATTTCTCTGACTCCTGGCAAAGCTTAGCACCATTCTGGGGAGTCTTGCTCCTCCTAAAATTTGACTTCTTTTCTCACAGCTCCAACAGGATCAGGCAGAGAACTCCAGCAGGGAGCCAAGCCTGGTCTGCACAGCACCCGTGTCCCAGGCACAGCACAATCCCAGCCTGGGCTCTGGTCAGGAGGTCAGGGAGCTCCCAGCAGCCCAACTTTGGGATCAGAGTATGCACCTGCACCCCTGGCAGCTCAACATGCACCTCAGTTCAGCCCAGCAGAGCAGGTATGACACACGCAGGGACCTTGGGAGGTGCCATCCTGCCTAGGAGCATCCAGCTTCCTGAGGGAGCCAGAAATGCCCAGGGTGCTGATGCTCCAGAACCAAATCTCTCCAGGGAGCTGCACAAACACTGCCCTGCAGCTCTGCCCCAAAGCTGGAAGGCCACTTTCCAGCATCAGCCATGCTGCTAAGGCAGCTCCACAGAGAAACACAGTTTAAGTTATACCCAGAAAAGTGACCTCATGTTCTCATCCTGCAGATCTTGCTCCTTTCCTGGAGAGTCCAAGGCCAGTGTTCAAAGGGCTTGGAGCAACCTGGTCCAGTGGGAGGTGTCCCTGCCCTGGAATGGGGTGAAATGAGATGATCTTTAAGGTCCTTTTCCACCCAAACCCTTCCATGATTCTACAACAGCCTCATTGCTTCTTACACCACTGACCTCTCCTGACTCAGGAGATTAAGAGCTACTTTTCTCACTGTTTCTTTCATGGATTAAGTTCAAACCAGTTTATTAATTCCATTTTTTCCATCACACTGGAAAATATCATAACATTAAGGACTCCAAAGCCATAAAGAAATATTGATATCCACAGCATAACTGGGAAATGCCCTTTGCAGTCAGGTGCAGGGACTGCTGCAGGCAGAGGGAGAAACAGGAATCAAGGACAAGGAACAAACCAGGCAGAACTGGGCAATGCAGTAGCTGGGGACAGACAGGACACACCAGCTGGATTCACACTCTGCCTGCCCATAGTAGAGCACTGAAAGGCTTTCAGCACCTTTTTTAGATTGAAGATGCTGCTGAACAATCACCACGGCCCTCAAGGGAATCAGGCTGAGCCTTTTCTTAATTAACAGAGCTAGAAATTCCTCTCAGGGTATGTTGTTTCCTTACCAAAACGAGTGGGGGGCAGCACAAAAGACAACTCAGCCCCGAGACCCCACAATGGCAGGAAGGCCCTTTGTGCCCACTTGGCTCTTCCCACGGGATGCTGTTTCACAACAAGGCACAAGGATTTCCATGCAGGATCCACAGCCTATCAAGGCTCTCTGGATTAGGCTGAGCTCTGCCATCCTTGTGACCCCAGCATTCCCACAGGGAG
This sequence comes from Pithys albifrons albifrons, assembly GCF_047495875.1. Lineage (NCBI taxonomy): Eukaryota > Metazoa > Chordata > Aves > Passeriformes > Thamnophilidae > Pithys > Pithys albifrons. The sequence goes on along the minus strand of NC_092474.1, from coordinate 14,061,942 downwards.
CAGGGACAGCAGCCATGCTCCCTGTTTCTCACTGCCAACAAAAGGCTCTTGTGCCACCACCTCCTCCCCAGCACCTCCCTCCTGCCCTGGCACCAGCTCCCAGTGCATCCATGCTCACATCTGCTGCTGGAATTCGCTGCCACCCTCAGCTCATCCTCAACATCTGAACCACTGGACGCAGTGCAGCCCCTTGGCTGGGCACAGGAACCCACTGCAAAGTCCTTCATGGCACTTTTCCTAATAAAATGAGATTTTGCATGTCCTTTCTTGGGAGTAATGTGGGATATAAAGCCACTGAAATTTCAGCAGTCCCTCTCAGGCATGAGAAATCCCCAAAAAAGCACTTTAAAACTGGTTTTGTTTGAGGCAAGGAGCTCACAGGGGTGGACCATGGACACCAAACCCCCTGGGGTTGTTACCCTCCCTGGGTTCAAGGAAAAAGGGTTTTCATGATGCCTCAATCCCAGAGCTGAAATGCCCAAGAGGAAGCAGGCGTGTGGCTCCAGAGGTGTTTCCCAGAGAGCATCATCCATGCTCAGCACAGCTGGTTCAGTTCAGCAGGGCTCTCACAAACCACAAGCTGTGCCTGACAAACAGCTCAGATTTTCTCTTTCCTTCCCCTTTTTGCCTTCCCCAAACCCATCCAAGCACAAACCACCCCCAAACTGGCATATGGCAAGTGCAGGACTGACACTGCTGTGAAAACACACGATTTAGTTCTATTTAAAGGCTGATTAATCTGCAACTGGCCACAGTCAGGATGGGCACAGATTAGGAAGGATCAGGTTCAAAGGAAAGCCTGCAATCCAGGCTGCAATTCCCACCTGCCAGAGGGATGCAATCCAGGCTGCAATTCCCACCTGCCAGAGGGATGCAATCCAGGCTGCAATTCCCACCTGCCAGAGGGATGCAATCCAGGCTGCAATTCCCACCTGCCAGAGGGATGCAATCCAGGCTGCAATTCCCACCTGCCAGAGGGATGCAATCCAGGCTGCAATTCCCACCTGCCAGAGGGATGCAACCCAGGCTGCAATTCCCACCTGCCAGAGGGATGCAATCCAGGCTGCAATTCCCATCAGCCAGAGGGATGCAATCCAGGCTGCAATTCCCATCAGCCAGAGGGATGCAATCCAGGCTGCAATTCCTGTCAACCAGAGGGATGCAATCCAGGCTGCAATTCCCACCTGCCAGAGGGATGCAATCCAGGCTGCAATTCCTGTCAACCAGAGGGATGCAATCCAGGCTGCAATTCCCACCTGCCAGAGGGATGCAATCCAGGCTGCAATTCCCACCTACCAGAGGGATGCAATCCAGGCTGCAATTCCCACCAGCCAGAGAGATGCAATCCAGGCTGCAATTCCTGTCAACCAGAGGGATGCAATCCAGACTGCAATCCTCACCTGCCAGAGGGATGCAATCCAGGCTGCAATTCCCACCTGCCAGAGGGATGCAATCCAGGCTGCAATTCCTGTCAACCAGAGGGATGCAATCCAGACTGCAATCCTCACCTGCCAGAGGGATGCAATCCAGGCTGCAATTCCCACCTGCCAGAGGGATGCAATCCAGGCTGCAATTCCCACCAGCCAGAGGGATGCAATCCAGGCTGCAATTCCCATCAGCCAGAGGGATGCAATCCAGGCTGCAATCCTCACCAGCCAGAGGGATGCTCTGCAGCTCAGGTACTCACCAGCTCCACAAATCATGGGAATATTCCCCTCCAACCCATTCAGCAGCTTCCCAGGCCACTTCCTGGGACTCAACACCCAGGACCCAACACTATGAGCCTCAGCACCACCACCCAAGCACAGACTGGGGGGGAGACTTGGCCAACACCTCTCCTGTCAGTGAGCAACAAGCACAGCAATCTGGATTTCACCCTCCTTTCTCCAGAGCTTTTCCACTTTAGTTTGGGTGCAACACCCACCCCAGTGAAGGGCACGCTTTCCACAAGATAAAACCTGGAAGACACCTCCTGCTCCACATCATTTACACACAGCCCTTGCCTCTCTGTGCTTGAGAGAGAAGGAAAAACCTCCAGAGGAGCTCAGGGCAGGGGATTTGCCAGACAAACTCCCCCCGTGGCAGGGCAGGACACAGCACTGCACTCAGCCCTGGCACTGCCTGGCAGAACATCCCAGGGGCAGTTTGTGCCAACATCTCAGGTGTGAGTGAGTTCCATCAGAGCACTCACTGCTGAGAAAGCATCCGGGTGTGAGAGATGGTCAGGGCATGAAAACCAACACTGCCAAGCTGAGAGGGCTCTGAAACAACACCCTGGCTTCCTCTCATTTCTTTTCCTAAATAAAAGAGTGGCAGAGCTGCTGGGTGGGTGGCTGAGCAGCACAAGCTGTGCCACGGGGCAATCTCCTCCCAATATGTAACATATCCAAGCAGAGTGCCACGTGTAGAGTCTTGTTTCCCAAGCTGGTCGTGTGTAAAGCCAGTTCAAATGCACACAAACCTATAAAGGCTCTTCCTCCCAAAATGAGAATGACAGTAAAAGGCACAGATAAGCTCCAGTGCCCTTCACTCCACAGATGGATGTTCTATTCCTGCAGTGTTCCCACCGACAAGATTCCTGCCCCAGAGACAAGGATTCCCTAAAAGCAACCCATCCAGTTGCAACACCTTCAGGATTAGCTTTTATACCCCATTTCTGCCTCTCTCACATGCACAGTGCAGGTTTTCTGTGAGGAAACCTCAGCAGCAGGCAAGAGATACACAAAGAAACTAAAACAAATCCTAAAATAAATTACTCCCACTCCTCCCACCAAGCTGTGCTATCTCCTCTGGACAGGCCAACAGCCTGGGGTGGCCCTGGCTGATATCAGGGACATCAGCCCTGCAAACACAGGCACCCAAACAGCTCCCTGAGTGCTCTGGGTGATCCTCAGGCAGTGACCCATCACCCTGGCCTGCAGCAGGAGCAGCTCCCTGTGCTGGTGGGACTCAGGACAACTCCAGCCTCACTCCAATCCAACACTGCTGCATCCCCAGAAAGGTTTTTGCTTCTTCCCTTCCAGCAAGAGCAGAATTCAAGGAACTCAGCACTGGGAAAGGGTTGGAAAAATTTTAGTATATGGCCAGAAGGAAACACCATTAAGAGTGTTCAGAGTCCCAGGTGCCCTCTCTGACACAGCACAAGGACACTGCTGTCCATCCCTGTGGAGACACCAATCCATGGGGTCAGCAGCTTCCAGAAATCCACTGCTGCCTGGGATGGGAATGGCTGTGGGGAGCTGGGATCTGCACTGGAGCTGGGAATGGCTGTGGGGAGCTGGGATCTGCACTGGAGCTGGGAATGGCTCTGGGGAGCTGGGAATGGCTGTGGGGAGCTGGGATCTGCACATGGAGCTGGGAATGGCTCTGGGGAGCTGGGAATGGCTGTGGGGAGCTGGGAATGGCTGTGGGGAGCTGGGATCGGCACATGGAGCTGGGAATGGCTCTGGGGAACTGGGAATGGCTGTGGGGAGCTGGGATCTGCACATGGAGCTGGGAATGGCTGTGGGGAGCTGGGAATGGCTCTGGGGAGCTGGGAATGGCTCTGGGGAGCTGGGATCTGCACATGGAGCTGGGAATGGCTCTGGGGAGCTGGGAATGGCTCTGGGGAGCTGGGATCTGCACTGGAGCTGGGAATGGCTCTGGGGAGCTGGGATCTGCACATGTTGCTGGGAATGGCTCTGGGGAGCTGGGATCTGCACATGTTGCTGGGAATGGCTCTGGGGAGCTGGGATCGGCACATGGAGCTGGGAATGGCTCTGGGGAGCTGGGATCTGCACATGGAGCTGGGAATGGCTCTGGGGAGCTGGGAATGGCTCTGGGGAGCTGGGATCTGCACATGGAGCTGGGAATGGCTCTGGGGAGCTGGGATCGGCACTGGAGCTGGGAATGGCTCTGGGGAGCTGGGATCTGCACATGTTGCTGGGAATGGCTCTGGGGAGCTGGGAATAGCTCTGGGGAGCTGGGAATGGCTCTGGGGAGCTGGGATCTGCACATGGAGCTGGGAATGGCTCTGGGGAGCTGGGATCGGCACTGGAGCTGGGAATGGCTCTGGGGAGCTGGGATCTGCACTGGAGCTGGGAGTGGGCTCTGCACTGGATCTGCATCTCCTGCAATGCCACTGGTGGTGGCTGTAACATAACTGGGCACCAAGACAAAAAGCTTCTGGGGAGGACAGAGCTGTTTGCAGCACTGCATTCCCTCACCTGTACAGTGAATGCACTGGATTTCCTCCCCTTTAGGCTCTTCACAGAATCCCAGAATGGTTTGGGCTGAAGGGACCTTAAAGCCCATCCAGTCCCACTCCTGCCATGGACAGGGACACCTTCCACTGCCCCAGGGTGCTCCAAGCCCCTTCCAGCCTGGCCTTGGACACTCCCAGGGATGGGGCAGCCACAGCTTCTCTGCCCAACCTGTGCCAGGGCCTGCCCACCCTCCTCTCTGACTCTTTGCCCAGATGAAGCTCCCAAAGATAAATCCTCAGTTCAGGGGGATGTTCTGGCAGCCACAAACACGTCTGAGCCAGTGTGAAACTGCCAGGAGAGCCCCGAGCTCACGCCCGGCCCAGCAGGGACACTGGCAGCTGCACAGGAGGCTGGGGCACACTCAGAGGTTCAGAGAACCTCATCAGAAACCCTCCTCACCTTCTTCCAAAAACACCAGAGGAAGCCCCCAGTCACCCCAGTTTGCTGCTTTCATTACTCTCCAAGCAAAATTGCCAAAGATCCAGAGCAGAAAACCCCACCGAGACTCGTGAGCTGTGCTGCTGCTGAAATAACCACAGTGTGTGAAGGTCTGATCCAGATCCCACCATTGCCACAGCCATCAGGACCATCCAGGACCTGGGCCAGGTCTGAGTCACCTTGGTGGCTCATTTTAAAGCAAGAACAATCGACAAGTGACCACACACAGGGTTCACTTGACAAATGTTCTTCCTGCACAAGGAATAAATGCACTGCAGCAGATGAGAGCCTCAAGCAGTCACTTTTCTCATTACAGCCTCTGATTTCAAGTTTTTGCTGGTGCTTCTGCCCTTGGCAATTGCATGAAATGATCAGAATAAAGATCAGCCACAGTCAGCTCATGTTTGTATATTCTCACCACCGTGGCCAAGGACATGAGAGCACACAGAGCAGAGCACAGCCAACATTGAGCACCATTTTGACTCCTATCCCATCAACTCCTATCCCACTTACAATATTCAGATTGGTCAAAAAAAAAATCCTTATTTTGCCAGACTACAGAGTTCAGGGAGGTATTTGCTTTGAGCACAAGACTCATCTCATCTTTCCAGGATCAAGTGTGGATAGAAGAGCTCGCTTCCAAGAATTTTTCCATGCTGCAAACAGCTCTCTGTGCAAGCCACCAACAATGTTAATGCTTTCAGCACCAAATTTCCCTCACAGACACCACATGAATTATGGCCTGTGACCTCAAACATCACTCTAAAGTCATCACACTCCTGACTTCTTGCCAGCTTTCAAACAACACTCAATTATAGCACAGGATCTCTCTCTCTGGATGAAATATTCCTTAGAGACAGATACCCAGATGCAGAATCACTTGCTGTGTGAAATATTCCTTAAGGATTGATATCCGGATGCAAAGCCCACACTGTTGCATGGATTTTTTTCCTCTATTTTAAGGCACAAGAAGAAAGATAAAATTTCACACTTAAAATCCTGTTGCTTCTCAGACCTTGACTTTGAAATCCTCAGCAACTACGTGACTACAGGTTTGGGTGCTGCAGGGTGTGGGGGCTGGTGTGGGGTGTGTGCCCAGAGCAGAGGTGGGGAGAGTTTCCCTCAGACCCATCTCCTCCCTGAGCAGGACACGCAGCTGCCTCTGCCCAACACCCAACTCCAGGGCAGACCTTGCAGCCAAGGTGCCTCCACGACCTTCATTACCCAGAAAAGGTCAGCTGATCCTTGGAGGATGAGCTCCTGAGGAGTGAGGAGGTCAGCAATCCTGGGAACAGCAGGTTTTTCCCAGAGGGGAAATGAAAGCAGCAGAGTAAATTACATCAGCAGTGTGAGTGCAAGGGGCAGTGTGGCACAGTGTAAGACCTTTCCCACTCCTTATGACACAAGCCAACAAATAAAAAGGCATTGGCAGCTGGCATTGCAGGCACTGGAGATGCCAAGAGTTTTACTTAAAACAGAAATCAGGAGTTAACCACTTACTGGGCCATGACTGGGACTGATGGTGCTCCTGGATCAAATCCTGCAGATGCCCAAGTGAGCTTGGCCCACTTCAGAACAGACGTGGCACATCTCGGCTGCTTCACTGTGAGACCAAGTGTCCTCCAGCATTAAATCTCAGTGACAGGACAAGGGGAATGGCTTCCCATTGCCAGAGGGCAGGGACAGATGGGATATTGGGATAAAACTGTTCCCTTTGAGGGTGGGCAGGCCCTGGCACAGGTTGGGCAGAGAAGCTGTGGCTGCCCCATCCCTGGGAGTGTCCAAGGCCAGGTTAGACAGGCCTTGGAGCAACCTGGGCTGGTGGGAGGTGTCCCTGTCCATGGCAGGGGTGGGACTGGAGGGGCTTTAAGGTCCCTTCCCACCCAAACCAGTCCATAGTTCTATAACCCAAATCATGCCAATACTCTGCACTGGGATCAGTGTCCAGGGGCTGTAGGTTCCTACAGACTGTGGGTTCCCACGACCAAGAGGGAAGGCAAAGTCAGTGACCTCCAACCAGGGTCAGCTCTCACATGCAGACATGGAGGAGTTACAGCTTTAACAAAACTTCCCAAGTGCTCAGACCAGACTCTGGGTGTTATTTCAGAGCACTGTGTTGCAAGACAGCACATGTGGTGCAATAAGATGCTCAGAGGTTTTAGAGCAGAAACATTCCAGCTGTTTCAGCACAGTCCAAGTCCTGCCTTTTGCTCACCCCTCTGTGCTCTTCAGGCTGCAGCCAAGCCCTTGTTCTCCCAGGTAGCCCTTCACAGGACACCTCCAAAACTGCTCAAGACCAACCAGCTGCCATCCCAGCCCTCTCCTCCATGCAGGAAAGGTTCACATTCACAAAGGCAGCATCAGCTTTATCCAGAGTCACTGCCTTCCATTCCAACAGCCACTCTGGGAAGCCAATGGGCTTCCAGAGCAGCCTCCTGTACATGTACCACAAAGGCAAACAAGCAAGTCACAGAACCACGGAATGGTTTGGGTTGGGAGGGACACTAAAGCCCATCTTGTTCCCACTCCTGCCATGAGCAGGGACATCTTCCACTAGACCAGGCTGCTCCAACCTGGCCTTGGACTCTTCCAGGGATGAGGCAGCCACAGCTTCTCTGCCCAACCTGTGCCAGGGTCTCTCAGGGAGCAATTTCTTCCCAATATCCCATCTAACCTTGCCCTCTGTCATTCCCCTTTGCCCTGTCCCTCCAGGACCTTGCCCAAGGTCCCTCTCCAGACCTGCTGTAAGCCCCCTTTAGTCTGGGGGTTTTCCATAAGCAAAACCCCTTTTGCACGTTGCCTGTCCAGACAACCCCCCCAGCCCACCCTGCTGGGGCTCCTGGGGAGCAAAAGGATTCACCAGCAGGTCCCAAAGCCCCACTGCAGGTCCAGGCCCTGGTGCTTCCCAAAGGACATGAGAACCCTGGATCCCTGACTGCCCAAAGGCTCGTATCCAGCAATTCCCATCACAGGGACAGGGCTGGGAAGGGTTTATTTTTAGCCCTCAACCTCAGCCATTTCCGCAGGAGCCGCTTCCAACGCTCCCCTTCTCCCAACGCCGCCTCCTCCTCTTCTGCCTCCACAACAACTGCAAACCCAGAGTGCTGGACAGAATACAGGGTTTTGGTGGCTCCTCAGGACAAATTCCACAGGAGGAAGAAGCAGAGAGGTCACAGGAGAGCAAACACACACGTTGGGTGCTTTGCCGGTGCAGAAGAACAGCAGGGAGCCAGGGAAAGCAGGAGCCCCTGGCCGTGTGCCTGAGCAGCAATCCCTGCAGAGCTCCACGCTCCCAGTGCAGCCCCAGACAGGGACACATCCACACACACAACAAACACCACAACTACAGCCAGGACCAGAAGGAAAGCAGCTCTCCAGAGCTTCTCCACAGCTTTACATTTTCTCCAACCAGCAGCAGGGAGATGAACGCTGGTCCCCATCTTTAAACTCTTGTATATTATAGAGAAAACATTGTACAAACATTTCTACACCCAAAAAAGGCCAAGCTGGGCCTAGAAGCTGCCCTCTGCATCCATGTGCTCCTCCAAGTGACTCCAAAAAGTGGCTCCTGTCCCCTCTCTCCAGCAGCCTCCAGAAAAGACCCCAAGCCCTGGGGGTCTCACCCCAGCAAGTGCAGCCACAGGAAGGATTGCACCAAAGGAACAGCAGGATGAACATGGGAAGGACAGCAGGATGGACATGGAAAGTGTTCCCAGGGGAGGAGGAAAAGCCCAGCTGGGCTGCAGAGGAACACAGCCCTGTGCTCAGTGCTTTTCAGAGCAGAACTTCATGCAGGTGACAAATAAAACTGTCCTCATCCTCCTCCTTTCCTCCCAGGATCCACCAAACTGCTTTGAAGCACAAAAACTCATTTTTCTTACGTTCTCTACCCATTTTCATTTCTTTATCCTTCTGCAGGAAGAAAAGCAGGTTCAAACCTTCAGGTTTTATATATTTTTATTTTACAGAGGTAAGAGGCAAAGCTGTAAGAGGGGACAGACATCAGGTCAGGAATCAAATGGTCCCATAACAACATATCAACATATTGAAGAGCCCAGTGCCAGCCACCAGCCAGGGCTGAGCCCTCCTGGGCAGGACACTTGAGGTACCAAGCACAAATTCTCATCTCCCACTCTTAATTTGTGGTATTGGGTTACTTCTGTTTTGCAGAGAACCCCTTCCTCCCCTTTTTTCATGATGATTCACAAATCTTACCAGTTCCTCTGAACAGCATAACTTTCCTCCTCTGGGAGGGCAAGTCCAGCTCCATCCTAGGGCACTCCTGTGCCAAGAACCCAATCCCTGCCTTTAAACTGGGCAATGTGTTCATCACTACCCAGACTCTCAGCATCTCTGGGATTACAATGGGAATAGAAGCCACAGCATTGCCATTCACATCTTGCCCCAAAGGGATCCCTCAAATCTGGATCCCAGCAAAGAGATGAGCCAGAATGAGGCCGGTGCTTCCTGCCCCATGGTTGGCCCCTTCCGATGGGAGCCGAGGGCTTGGGCCCTGAGGACAGGGACCCAGGGAAGCTCTCTTGCTCTTACTTCTTCTTTTTCCAGGGGAGGTTTAGGTTGGATATCAGAAAAAAATTCTTTACAGAGAGAGTGCTCAGGCATTGGAATGGGCTGCCCAGAGAGGGGGTGGATTCCCCATCCCTGGAGGTTTTTAAGGTCAGACTGAGTGCCATGATCCGGTGATCAAAGTGCGGTTGGACCAAGGGTTGGACTTGGTGATCTCTGAGATCTCTTCCAACTCAACTGATTCTGTGATTCCAGGATTCTGTGATTCCATGAGCTGTTCTTCCATGGTCCTTGTGGGTCCCTTCCCACTCAGGACATTTGGTGATTCTGTGATTTGAGGAGCATCCAGCAGGGGAAAGCAGCAGAGTGCCCTTTCCCCAAGGAAGCCAGAGGGATCACATCATATCCACACACTCACACTGAGCTGTTCCGACCACAACACTTGCACATGGGAGCAGATTCTTTTTATAGAGACCTGGTGCAGCACAAACCCTTCTCGTGATGTTGGATTGAAGGGATGAAGGTGCTCATCACACCAGGCAGCAGGATGTGCCCTCACAAAGTGCCACCACTGAACCCAGACACGGGTTTTAAGCACTGGCTTTACATCCAACCAGGAGTTTGATAAATAAACCACAATTTGTAAATTAAAAATACACCTAATGGGATATTATATGGTGCAATGGTAATGGTGCATTTTGAATTTGTAAATTAAAAATACAGCTCATGGTAACAGTGGACTTTGCATACAAGCCACATGGGACAAAGGGCTCACTGGATTTAATTTATTCCCTTTACAAGGCAAATGGAAAACAGACAGTATTTAAAGGGTGGTATTTGGAATCTGAAACAAAACTCTAACTCCCTCCATACCCATGAGGATGTTTCACTTCAGGACAATGCCTGTGGGATTAAAGGCTACTTATTATTGGTGTTTTGGCTACTTCCTAAAATTAGAGAAATTGTAAATCTTCCTGGAAACACCTCAGAGCAAGTTCCCAACATTAAACCACACTAAACTAAGGCTGAGAGAGTTGGGATTGTTCTAATTGGAGAAGGGAAGGCTCCAGGGAGACCTGAGAGTCCTTCTAGTGCCTAAAGGGGCTCCAGGAGAGCTGGAGAGGGACTTGGGATAAGGCATGGACAAAGAGGAATGGCTTCCCACTGCCAGAGGGCAGGGATAGATGGGATATTGGGAAGGAATTCTAAGGAATTCCTGGCTGTGAGGGTGGGCAGGCCCTGGCACAGGTTGGGCAGAGAAGCTGTGGCTGCCCCATCCCTGGAAGTGTCCAAGGCCAGGTTGGACAGGGCTTGGAGCACCCTGGGCTGGTGGGAGGTGTCCCTGCCCATGGCAGAGGTGGGAATGGATGGGCTTTAAGGTCCCTTCCAACCCAAACCATTTCAGGATTCCATGATTAAAGGTTATGCAGCTCCTCCTGCTGTTCCCATCCCCAGCCTGACCCTGTGAAACCCCAGGCACAGCAGCCACGTGACAGAGGAAAACCACAATCCCAGTGCTCCCTAAAAGTGCATCACTGCCTCCCTGCAGCAGCCACAGGGACTTCCCAGGCACTCAGCAATAGGACAAGGGGGCACGATGGGCTCAAGCTCTGCCAGGGGAAATTGAAGTTGGAGATCAGAAAACAATTCTTTGCAGAGAGAGTGCTCAGGGATTGGAATGGGCTGCCCAGAGAGGGGGTGGATTCCCCATCCCTGGAGGTTTTTCAGCTGAGCTTGGCCGTGGCACTGAGTGCCATGATCTGGTAAAGGGACTGGAGTTGGACCAAGGGTTGGACTTGATGATCTCGAAGGTCTTTTCCAACCCAATCCATTCTATGATTCTGTGATTCTCCCTTAAGCTCTCAGTCTCCACTGCCTGCAGAATGTCACTCTCAGAACCATTCAGCCTGGTCAGGTATTGTGCACTTTTAAATCAAATGTACAAATCCTGATGGAATCAGTCCCATTCCCAGGGCTTGTGCTTCAGGCTTAAAGCAGGGGGTGGCAGGTAATAAATTAACCTGTAACATCCCAAAAATGGAGAGTATCAGCTATGGGCAGCCAGAGGTTTCATTCCTGCACTGCAAAGAGAGTTCAGGGCTGCAGATGTGCAGCAGAATACAATCCAATCCAGCAATTCCAAACCTTATCTGTGCTGGGATACACAGCTGCAGCCTCTGCAGGTACTTCCAAGTGACAGTTCCTGGCTGGATGTTTGCAGGCTGGAAGGAGGGGAAATGGGCTTGTTACAGGGCAAAAAGGATGAATTTCTAGACCTCTGCAAGTCAAGATCAAATATAAACTTCCAAGGAGGTTGCATCCAGAGGTTTTTCCATGTTGAAGCAGAAGTCTTTACTGCTTTCCTTGTGGTGTAAAGGAAAGAAACAGGGAGGAAGAAGCAGATGCCTCATCCAGTGCATACTCTCATGTTTACTTACACAAAAATGCAGGTTCCTGGGAAAACAGCTCCAGGGCAGCACCCAGCTGGGACATCCTGGAGACTGCACAGGAAAAAAATGGGAAAATTCCTATCCTTTAGCTCCTAAACTAATCCCACTCCTAAAGGGATCAGAAACCCAACTGGGTCTTTGCCTCCTCAAGTGTTCCAGCAAAACACTGCATTTATTATAAGCTTTAACAGATAAAACCATGATAAAACAGCAAAGTGCAGCTTAATCCCATCCCACGTTTGCCTTGCCAATCCTCAGGCTGTCCCAGCATCAGGCAGAAGTCCTTCCCTCAGTTCAGGGTGCCATGGAAGTGGAGGAGTCTGAACACACACAGCAAACCCCCAGGCTCCAGGACAAGCCACAGACATGACAAGGCTTTTCTTCACCCCCATCAGCACCTGGAGAGCTGAAGACAACCTGACTAAGTTTCAAGTGTCAGAAACCAAGTTATCATAGAATGGTACATGAAACATGTCTGGAAAGCACCTCAGGTGCAGCCTCCTGCCCTGAGCATCTGCACCCAGATCAGGTTGCTCAGGACCCTGTGTACCCACAGTTGGAATAGTCAAGAGGACCCCTCACCCCTCCAGACCCCATCACCTCAGTATTCAGCCCTCACTCCCAGGTCAGTGTTTCTGAGTGTCCATGCAGGGTTTCCCACAGGCTGGTACCAGCCCACTGCCTCATCCTGGGAGAGCAGAGCCATGTTCTGTGCTCTCACAGCCTCCATCACAGAGCTGTGGGTCTCCCCTCTCCTCCTGTGCTCCAGGCTGAGCACTCCCACATCCCTCCACCACTCCAGCCTCATCCTGGGACCCCCAAACCAGACCCACACCCCAGACAGGGCACCCAGTACTGACCAAAGGGGGCAGTCCCTTCCCTCCACACGCTGCACTTCTGCTAATGCAGCCAAAGCCACCACTGACCTCTGGTGACTCTTGGTCACCTTGTTGTCCCCAGGGGCTCTCCTGCAAAGCTGCTTTGAGCCAGCAACCCCAAGGCAGGGCTGGTGTTTGCCTCCGCTGAACATCACAGAGCTCCCATCATCCTGTTTCTCCAGCCTGTCATGGTGCCTCTGGAATCCAGACTTGTGACCTCTCTGCTCCACTTGGCATCACCCCCAGCCTGGCTGGGAGGGCACTCACCCGTCAGTAACGACATTACACAGCAAATACTGCGGCTAATGGAGTGTAAATCTCACCACGTCTACCAAAAACTAACCGAGTTCTATGTTCTCCCAAACAATCCCTGAGAGGAAATGGCTACTTGGAGCACCACCACCCCCACCAGCCTCCAAAGGGAGTCTCACAGCGTGTGGCAAGACGATGAAAGGCCAGTTCTGAGTGGCAGCTCACAGTGCTGTGCAGGATCAATACAAATTACACAGAATTGCAATGACTGTCCCCTTTTATACCCTCACAAAAAGACTTTTGCTTTGAGCACCCTCTTCCTCCTGCCTATAAAAATTCCATCCCAGAATGGAAAATGCAGAACCAGGGAGCCCATGGCAGCCTCTCCCCAACACAGACCACAGTGACCCAGCAGACAAGGCAGGGAAAACACTGCTGGGATAAAATAAAGCCAGGGATTAGTCTCACCTCACCACGCACTATAAACCTGCAGTGCCTTCTGCTCCACGGGCTCTGCTGGGAAGCACCTCAGCAATAACTTGGGAATAATAAACGAGGGATACAGAGCACTCAGCGTCAGTCACAGTAACCTGCATGTTTGGAAACAGCAAAGCTGCGGGGTCTCGGTCTTCCAAAAATACAGGATGGGGCTGCTGAACAACACAGCCCTGGCACTGGGCACAGCGGGCACAGCAGGCACAGCGGGCACAGTGAGCATACCGGGCACAGCGGGCACAGCAGGCACAGAGGGCACAGTGAGCATACCAGGCACAGCGGGCACAGCAGGCACAGTGAGCACACCGGGCACACCGGGCACAGCAGGCACAGCGGGCACAGCGGGCACAGTGAGCATACTGGGCACAGCGGGCACAGAGGGCACAGTGAGCACACCGGGCACAGAGGGCACAGTGAGCATACCGGGCACAGCGGGCACAGAGGGCACAGTGAGCACACCGGGCACAGAGGGCAGAGTGAGCATACCGGGCACAGCGGGCACAGAGGGCACAGTGAGCACAGTGAGCATACCGGGCACAGCGGGCACTGAGGGCACAGTGAGCACACTGGGCACAGCAGGCACAGCAGGCACAGTGAGCACAGTGAGCATACCGGGCACTGAGGGCACAGTGAGCATACCGGGCACAGCGGGCACAGAGGGCACAGTGAGCATACCGGGCACACCGGGCACAGAGGGCACAGTGAGCACACCAGGCACAGTGAGCACAGAGGGCACAGTGAGCACACCAGGCACACCAGGCACAGTGAGCACACTGAGCACAGAGGGCACAGCGGGCACAGTGAGCATACCGGGCACAGCGGGCACAGTGAGCATACCGGGCACAGCAGGCACAGAGGGCACAGTGAGCACACCGGGCACACCGGGCACAGCAGGCACAGTGGGCACAGCGGGCACAGTGAGCATACCGGGCACACCGGGCACAGTGAGCACAGTGAGCACACCAGGCACTGAGGGCACAGTGAGCACACCAGGCACACCAGGCACAGTGAGCACACTGAGCACAGAGGGCACAGCGGGCACAGTGAGCATACCGGGCACAGCAGGCACAGAGGGCACAGTGAGCACACTGGGCACAGAGGGCACAGTGAGCACACCGGGCACAGCGGGCACAGTGAGCACACTGGCCACAGAGGGCACAGTGAGCACACCGGGCACACCAGGCACAGTGAGCACACTGAGCACAGTGGGCACAGTGAGCACAGTGAGCATACCAGGCACAGAGGGCACAGTGAGCACACCGGGCACTGAGGGCACAGTGAGCACACTGGGCACAGCAGGCACAGTGAGCATACCGGGCACAGTGAGCACAGTGAGCACACCAGGCACAGCGGGCACAGTGAGCACACCGGGCACAGAGGGCACAGTGAGCATACCGGGCACAGAGGGCACAGTGAGCACATCGGGCACAGAGGGCACAGTGGGCACACCAGGCACACCAGGCACACTGAGCATACCGGGCACAGTGGGCACAGTGAGCACACCGGGCACTGAGAGCACAGTGAGCACACCGGGCACAGAGGGCACAGTGAGCACACCAGGCACACCAGGCACACTGAGCACACCGGGCACAGCGGGCACAATGAGCACACCAGGCACAGAGGGCACAGTGAGCACACCGGGCACAGAGGGCACAGTGAGCATACCGGGCACAGAGGGCACAGTGAGCACACCGGGCACACCAGGCACAGTGAGCACACTGAGCACAGTGAGCACACCGGGCACAGAGGGCACAGTGAGCATACCGGGCACAGAGGGCACAGTGAGCACACCGGGCACACCAGGCACAGTGAGCACACTGAGCACAGTGAGCACACCGGGCACAGAGGGCACAGTGAGCATACCGGGCACAGAGGGCACAGTGAGCACACCGGGCACACCAGGCACAGTGAGCACACTGAGCACAGTGAGCACACCGGGCACAGAGGGCACAGTGAGCACACTGAGCACAGTGAGCACACCAGGCACAGAGGGCACAGTGGGCACACTGAGCACACCGGGCACACCACACCATCCCCGTGCTCCTAGCCAGAGCCTCCAGAAAGGGCTTCAAACCAAAGGCTGAAACTTAACATGGAGTCACAGAATCTCCTGAATTGGGAGGGACCCACTTGGATCATCCAGTCCAACTCCTGGCCCTCCACAGGCACCTCAACAATCCCATCCTGAGAGCTGTCCAAACACTCCTGGAGCTCTGGCAGCCTTGGGGCTGTGCCCACTGCCCTGGTGAGCCTGCTCAGTGCCCACCACCCTCTGGGGGAAGAGCCTTTCCCTGAGATCCAACCTGACCCTGCCCTGGCACAACACAACTGACTCCTCATGAGCTGAGGGCACAGGTGACACCCCCACCTGGTGCACAGCAACCCTCTATTTCTACGGCAAAAAGGGGCTTCTTTAATCCTGTGGTCTCCACTCCTGCACAGCCTTGGAAAGGAGAGGCATGTCCCAGTCACCCACGTCCACACTGCAGCCAGATCCACTCAAACTCACCCCATCTTCCGAACTGGGACCAGTGTATTTTTCACGCGCTTCCAAGAAGAGCCACGACTCCTGACAGTTGCAGAAGACCTGAAAAAAAAAGTTTGTGGAACCACCCCTGTGCATTTCACAGGAAAAGAGAAACTTCAAACATCATGAAGATTCCCAGAACTGGGGAATTAGTTGCCATGGATATTTGCTGCTGTGACAAATACTCTAATTCTGTGCTTGGGTGAGTGACAGGCACAAAGCTCCAAGTCAGCTGGGAACACCAACAGGGAATAGCTGAAAACAGGCGGCACTCACAGCCCCGTGTCACTGGGAGCATCCCTGAGGAAACAAAGCAATGGATCTGAACACATCACCAACACCAGGAGGCCAAGGGACCTCCCAAAGGAGCTTTGCTCCCATCCAGGTCCCCACTGTCACCCCCCATGTCACATCTGTGGCTGTGCCACGGGAAGGAGTTTGCTGTTCTTTAGGAGCCCGCCCAGCCACAGGGTTTAGGTGTCTGTGCCCACCACTGAGCCTGAAGTGAGAGGATCTCACACACACCAGCAGGTAACAAGGACAACATTCTTTTCCTCTGTTCCCAGCAGAGACCTGCTGGAGCTATTAGTAACAGCTTAAGAATCACTGCTTTGTGTTAAAGAAGGTAAAGGCACAGACTCCACCATATTTACCCCCACATGCATTGCAGAAGCTGCTTTAACCAGCCAGATGCCCAGACAGTGCTCTCATCCAGAAAGATTGGGAGAATTAAGACTATTTTTAGGGAATGAAGGACCTCCCCCTGAGTCACTGCAGGGACATACATCTATCCAGTCGTGATTCAAAACAGAAATAGCCTTGAAGAGTTAGATAAAGACAAAAAAAATCAGGAAAGTGAATAGAAACACAGTTTGGCTCAGCAGGGTGTGAAAGGAAGGGCAGCTGGATGCAGGGCAAACACAGGTGACACGGGGTTGGTGCCACGGGGTTGATGACAGGCAGTGGTGCTGACACAGCAGCAGCTCCATCAGAGGCTGTGTCAGCACCCAGAGCTGTACCCCGGGAGCAGCTCCGAGCCCCCAGCGATGTCACACAGGGAGCAGCATCACCTGGGGCCAGCAGGAGGCTGGGCTGGGTCACAGCACGGGCCAGGTACAACCCAGCACTGCCAGGAGCCCGGGAAGCCAATGCCAAGTGCCTGGAACTGGCCCAGGGAGGAGATTTGCTTTGCTTTGCTCTGCTCTCACGCAGCCCCACGCTGCCCATCTGCAGGTCTGCGGCCGCCGCTGATCCATTGGCAGCCCGAGGGCTCCGCTGGCCCCGTGGGTGAGTCAGCAATGACTGCCCAGCAGCACCGGCCTCCTCCAGCTCCAGCTCTGCCTGCACAGCCACACAGCAGCGTTATGGCATTAATTATTAAACAAGCTTCTTCATCCAAACCAAACCAAGGCTGGTGTGAGGTACAGCAAAGATCCCTGACAACGTGCCACAGGAATGATTACAACAATGATTACAATTAAATGAATGGCATAAAGAGGGTCTGAAGGGATATTTAACACCTCCAGTTAGCTCAGGTTTGGAAGCACTATCCTATTTAGGGATAAATCCCCAGGATTCTGCCTGCCCTCCTGCCAGCAGGCTGGGTCAACTCACATTTCAGGGTGAGCTGTGGGCCATCTGCACCAGAGCTCAACAGACCTACAGGGAGAAAGGGCTCTGATATCAATGATAACACTCCAGTTACCTAAAATTACCAGGGTGAGTTACCCAGCTACAACAATTGATACACAAGCACAAAACAATACACAGAAGCTCAACAGTCTGACTTGCTGCAGCATAAATAAACCTACAGGTAATGTTGTTCAGAGATGAGTTACAGAGTTCATTGCACTGATTGAAAACTCCCTTCTGGGAAGAAATCAGGCAGGATACAAAGGATACAGCAGGGAAAAGCACAGCAGGTTCCTCACATTACTCCTGACAAGAAAGATCAGTTCCTTCCCCAGTGACTCACTGTGGGCACAGAGGATGACAGGCCAAGCAAGCACCAACTTAAACCTGTAACTGGAGCAGGTCAAGTCAGAGCTGAATAAATATTTCCCTGGGAAAAGACAGGCAGAAGAGCTACAGGCAAGAGGCAGGTGATGTCAGTCATCTCAAAGCTCCTGGAGCACCCAGTAGCACTGCCAGCAGCACAGTCAGGGGTGAGCAGAGCCTTGGGTGTCCTGGAGCACAGACAGCCACTCCATCCTCTGCTCCTGAAGGTCAGCATGGCCCTGGGTGTCCTGGAGCACAGACAGCCACTCCAGCCTCTGCTCCTGAAGGTCAGCATGGCCCTGGGTGTCCTGGAGCACAGACAGCCACTCCAGCCTCTGCTCCTGAAGGTCAGCATGGCCCTGGATGTCCTGGAGCACAGACAGCCACTCCAGCCTCTGCTCCTGAAGGTCAGCATGGCCCTGGGTGTCCTGGAGCACAGACAGCCACTCCAGCCTCTGCTCCTGAAGGTCAGCATGGCCCTGGATGTCCTGGAGCACAGACAGCCACTCCAGCCTCTGCTCCTGAAGGTCAGCATGGCCCTGGGTGTCCTGGAGCACAGAGCCACTCCAGCCTCTGCTCCTGAAGGTCAGCATGGCCCTGGGTGTCCTGGAGCACAGACAGCCACTCCAGCCTCTGCTCCTGAAGGTCAGCATGGCCCTGGGTGTCCTGGAGCACAGACAGCCACTCCAGCCTCTGCTCCTGAAGGTCAGCATGGCCCTGGATGTCCTGGAGCACAGACAGCCACTCCAGCCTCTGCTCCTGAAGGTCAGCATGGCCCTGGGTGTCCTGGAGCACAGACAGCCACTCCAGCCTCTGCTCCTGAAGGTCAGCATGGCCCTGGCTGTCCTGGAGCACAGACAGCCACTCCAGCCTCTGCTCCTGAAGGTCAGCATGGCCCTGGCTGTCCTGGAGCACAGTCAGCCACTCCAGCCTCTGCTCCTGAAGGTCAGCATGGCCCTGGGTGTCCTGGAGCACAGACAGCCACTCCAGCCTCTGCTCCTGAAGGTCAGCATGGCCCTGGGTGTCCTGGAGCACAGACAGCCACTCCAGCCTCTGCTCCTGAAGGTCAGCATGGCCCTGGGTGTCCTGGAGCACAGACAGCCACTCCAGCCTCTGCTCCTGAAGGTCAGCATGGCCCTGGGTGTCCTGGAGCACAGACAGCCACTCCAGCCTCTGCTCCTGAAGTTCAGCATGGCCCTGGATGTCCTGAAGCACAGACAGCCACTCCAGCCTCTGCTCCTGAAGGTCAGCATGGCCCTGGGTGTCCTGGAGCACAGACAGCCACTCCAGCCTCTGCTCCTGAAGGTCAGCATGGCCCTGGGTGTCCTGGAGCACAGACAGCCACTCCAGCCTCTGCTCCTGAAGGTCAGCATGGCCCTGGGTGTCCTGGAGCACAGACAGCCACTCCAGCCTCTGCTCCTGAAGGTCAGCATGGCCCTGGATGTCCCAGAGCAGGAGCCAGCCCACTCCAACCTCTGCTGAAAAAGGCAGAGCTGAGGCAGCTTCACCACCCTGTGGGAGGGACACAGGGCTGGGCAGTGACCCCCTGCCCTGGACAGGGACAGCAAAGGTGCACCCACCCCCACGTGTGCTCCAGCAATGGAAGCTGGGACAGCTGAGGCAGAAATGGGTACCAGGCACCTCACCCTGGTGAGGACTTGAGCAGCTGAGCCCACAAACACACTTCATGCCTGCAAATTCCCCCAGGAGGGAAAGCGGCAGTGATGCTACCTGAGGGTTCCCCACACAATCCATCTTGAGACAGCAACACAGGCTGCTGCTGTGCCACAGGAATCCAGAGTGCTCTGCCCCTCTCAAAGTTTAGTTCTGCACAAGACAAGACAGTTACTTCTGTTACAATTTCATCAAATTAAGTATTTTGGCCAGTACAGAATCACAGAATCACAGTCTGGTTTGGGTTGGAAGGGACCTCAAAGCCAATCTCATTCCTGGGCATGGGCAGGGACCCCTTCCACAATCTCAGGTTGCTCCAAGCCCCATCCAACCCGGTCTTGGACACTTCCAGGGACAGGGTGAGGGATGATATCACTGATTGATGATGATATCACTGATTGAAGATGATATGGGTAGAAACAAAGCATCAACACAGTCCACAGCTCTCGCTGCAGTTTGCAGCCAGCAAACTGAACCAGGCAGCAGGTGTAAAACCCCTGGCACAGGACCAACTAATAACTAGGAGGTGATGGAAACATCCTTAAGGATAAGATCCCTCTTGCAGCGTCAGCAGCAGTTGCTGTTGGGACTCAGCTAAGCCTGACCCTCTCCAAGCACCACCCCGGTGGGGCAGAGCAATCCAGGCTGGAACCAGCAGCATCCAGAGCATCACCCCCTCACCCCACAGCACCCCTGAATGCCCCGTGGACGTGCCAGGTCTCCACAGAGCTGTGCCAGCACTGTGTCCCCACGGACACAGCACAGGGAGGAGCTGCCTCCAACACAGGCAAATAATGAACAAGGAGCAACAGCAAAGCACCATATGGATGCAGGAAGTGTCATGGGAAAACAAGCTTGACTGGGAACACCAATTACTAATCACTGTTTAAAAACAAGTGCTCCAAGTCACCAGGAGCTCCAGGGCTCTCCTGGAAACCCGCCTGCTCCAGCAGCCAGGGTGACAAACACTCCAGGACTTGCTACAGAGGGACAAGCTGTTATAAAAGTCATTCTAGGAGAGTGTGTTGCCTCATTTGACTATGTACAAGCTAAATATAAGGAAATACTTTCCCCCCAAGGTGGTCCAGCACTGGAAGAGGGACATGGAGAGGCTCTGCAATCTCATACCTTGGGAGATTTCAGGGGCTGGAGCAGCAGGAGCAGCTGAAGGAGCTGGGGGGGGGGGCTCAGCCTGGAGAAAAGGAGGCTCAGGGGGGACCTTCTGGCTCTGCAATCCCTGCCAGGAGAGGGGAGCCAGGACAGTGGGTGGGGCTGTGCCCCAGGGAACAGGGACAGGATGTAAGGAAATGGCTTCAAGTTGTGGTGGGGAAGGGTCAGGTGGGAGAGAGGGAAAAATTCTTCATAGAAAAGTTGTCCAGCCCTGTCACAGACTGCCCAAAGCAGTGGAGGAGTCCCTGTCCTTGGAGGGATTTAAAAGCCATGTGGATGTGGCACTTGGGGACATGGGTTAGTGTGGCTTGGCAGGGCTGAGGGATGGCTGAAGTCGATGATCTCAGAAGGATTTGCCAACCTAAAAGATTGTCATTCTGTGACATCCAAACCTCAGCAGCTCAAGGTCCTGAGTAACCTCACTGGGAGGCCCCACATGGAAGAGGCTCTGAGTGAGAGGCTCCAGGTCTCTTCTGGAAGCCCCAATTCCACCATGTCTCCTCCATCAGCAGCAGTTTTCAAGCTGAATCCCTCACCTCCACTGTCTGTGGAGTCTTAGCACGAGAAGCAGGAAAAACCCCTCCAGACTGTGCTCAAACCCTTACAATGCCAGCTGAGAGTTAACTGCTGGAGAAACAGAGCTGGTGAAGAATGCTGCTCTGGGAAACAGCTTTTCCAGGGAAATGAGCTGCAGGATAACCCACACAAGACAGCTGCACTGCCCCAGGCACCCATCACTGCTGTAAGAGCAGAGCCAGGAGGGGAGTTAATGCTGCTGGGGGGAGAGAAGCCTTTCACTTCACAGCCATGACCACACCACACACAGCACGACATGGTCTTCCCCTCTCCATTTGTCACTGCGTTTGTTGTCACATCCTAAGCCCACACAAAGCACTGCTGGAGGCTCTTCCCACACCCAGCCCACAGGTAACCAGCTCCACAGGTAACCTAACCCAGAGAGGCGCCAACAGGAAACCTGAGCTCTGGAAAGGTGAGAAAGCTGCTGGGAGAACATGACACTCATCGGAGGGATGATCACAAGAGCCAATCCTTGACGAATTAATACTCACCTGAAGATCCTCTCTAATCTCCTTGCAAACACTTATCTGCTCAAGGTGATTAGATTGTCCCGTACAGAGCCGCTAATTATAGATAATGATAAATCTGAGTGGCAGAGGAGTTCAGAGAGAGAGTTTGGATGATTAGCAAGTCAAGCAGACGAGTTGTGCCATCCCCAAACTGCCTCCACACGCTGCAGATTTCCAAATCAGGAGAAAACTTGGTCAAAAACCAACCTAAGAGGGACAATCACGGGCAATTAAAAGGGTCCAACCATCTTGCTGGGGGTTTAGGAAGCTCCTAAATCCACACACCTCACTCCAGAGGCGGGTACTGCACAGGGAATCTGTTATTTTCCACAGGTTCAGAGAGGGGAACACGAAGCAAAAGCACAGGAAGTTTTGCTGGCAGCAAGACCTGATGTCTTCATCTGCTCAGCAAAGATACTGGAGTCTGTAAACACTCCATTTGGGGAAAATACTCTAATTAGAAGCTTTAATTCGGCAAACTGTCCCTGTGAAACCAACCAGGCAGCAAACAGGTGCCACACCACCCCCGGCACCTGGAGCAAACCCCATGGGCAGCAGACAGGTACCACACCACACCTGGAGCAAACCCCATGGGCAGCAGACAACACACCACACCTGGAGCAAACCCCATGGGCAGCAAACGGGTACCACACCTGGAGCAAACCCCATGGGCAGCAAACAGGTACCACACCACACCTGGAGCGAACCCCATGGGCAGCAAACGGGTACCACACCTGGAGCAAACCCCATGGGCAGCAAACAGACACCACACCTGGAGCAAACCCCATGGGCAGCAGACAACACACCACCCCTGGCACCTGGAGCAAACCCCACGGGCAGCAAACAGGTACCACATCACACCTGGAGCAAACCCCACGGGCAGCAAACAGGTACCACACCTGGCACCTGGAGGAAACCCCATGGGCAGCAGACAACACACCACACCTGGAGCAAATCCCATGGGCAGCAAACAGGTACCACATCACACCTGGAGGAAACCGCATGGGCAGCAAACAGGTACCACACCACACCTGGCACCTGGAGCAAACCCCATGGACAGCAAACAGGCACCACACCACACCTGGAGCAAACCCCATGGGCAGCAAACAGGCACCACACCACACCTGAAGCAAACCCCATGGGCAGCAAACAGACACCACACCTGGCACCTGGAGCAAACCCCATGGGCAGCAAACAGGCACCACACCACCCCTGGCAGCTACAGCAAACCCCAGGGAGCAGCTCCCGATGGGTGGCACAGAGCCCACACACACACAGGCACCACCAGAGATCCCAGGGGGACACCCAGGATTGCAAGAGCTCCATTCTACAAACAAAAGTCCTACCTGGCAATGTGACAGGTTTATAGCTAAAGAGGGAACAGCAGCAAACCCAAATGGAACAAAAAGCTTCCATCTGGAATGAAATCAATCCAGACAAGGAGGCAGCTTCCCTGATTTAGATGATTACAGAGCATAAGCAAAATGAAGTTTCTGTGAAGCTGCTCCTGAGCAGCCAACACATAAATCAGGTGGGTTGTGTAGCCAAACTCCAGCTACAAAGGGGACAAACCAAGGAGAGTGCAGCAGTTCACATGCAAGGGCAGAAAAGGACACTTCTGGCATGAGCCTGCTGAGCTGGGATGGACACAAAGAGCCAGCAGAAAGGAAGACTGTGGCTCACAACGTCAGAGACCTTTATAGAATATAGAGATATAGGTATCTACTCAGTACCAGTGAGACAGGCAACAGTCCCAGCACTGCCCCCAGCTAAGGTCAGTGAAAACACACAGCCCAATACCTGGAGCTGCCTCAGTCCTGACAGTGCCCTGGAAGTCACATCAGAACCAAACTGCCAGATTTTACCCCAGATTGTCTCCCAGGAGCACTCCGAGATGAGCAATTCCAGCTGACACAGCCACTGATTCACAGTGCTGGTTTTGAAGAGTATCATGGAGGCTTTTCTCCATTTAAGATTTTACCACGTGTTCTGCACTGTATTTTTGTACTCCTGACTCATAACCAAATTAATTCAGTTGTCATCAAGCTCAGTGATGAAAAGAAGCACAAAACCCTCCAGCATCCCTGGAGCAGCTGCTGCAGGTCTGCCCTGCCTGAAAGCTCCACAAAGTTTCAACTCCTTCACAAGCTGCTCAGAATAATTTCCTTGGGTGTTTCTGTTTGTTGTTTCAGCCTAAAACAGATCAAACTGTCTTAAAATAAACCCGGTTGTTTCCATCTAAAATAATTGTTGAAGAAAACCACTTGTTTGCACATGACAGACTTGGCATCAAAACAGAAAAATAATATTCTGACATGGTTGTAAGTGGAGAATTAACTCCAACAACTTTTTCAAGCCAACAGCTCTGGGAGTCAGATCTGGAGCAGAGTTAAAACATTCCAGAAAGGATTACAAGTAAATTAGCTGAATTACTGAGAGGTAACTTCATTCTCGTGGAGGTGTTTTTGTTTGGCTTAAGTTCTTGGGGGGGTTAAACAATTCCAAGTAGATAAACACAGCACTGAATTTCTGCCCTGTTACCTGCTGTGGTCTGACCCCAGGACCCACATTCCAGATCTGTCTTAGACCTGGAGAAGTTTATATTCCCACCTGACAGGGAGCTGAAGCTCTGGGATCTGCTTCAAGCTACGTGTCAGCAGCTGGAGTGAAGAGGAAATCAGCTGCTGAACTTTGTGTCAGGAGGAAAAACAGCTTTGGCGTAGCCTTCGCAGAGAATTCCTCTCTCAGGGGCTTTGGCACTTCTAAAGACTTACTATTTTATAAAGCTCAACCATCTTCAATACCCAGGACTGCTTCTGTGTCCTGAAGCACAGCCAACATCTGCTCCACAACACCGAAGGTGACAGAGCATTTGTGTTCCAAGTGACAAAATAAACATGACCCAAATCACAGGACAGTTTGGGTTGGAGGGGACCTTTAGCTCACCTCGTTCCACCCCTGCCACAGGCACAGACGCCTTCCTAAAGGATAAAACCCCAACATCCACGTTTGTGTTTGCAGCACTCAGCTGAGACACAAAGCACAAGAGAACCTCCAGGGATGACATCACTTTGGATCCGAGCTCGGGGTGTCTGACACGCTGAGCCCACAGCCCGTCTGCACAAAGCACCGCGGGAGACACACACAGAGCCAGGCTGGAATCTCTGCCCAGCGCTGGAGCCTCGCTCCTTCCTCCGGGAACACAGCCCGAACCTGGGCTGCCTTCCCAGCACAGCAACATCCCAGCACAGCAACATCCCAGCACAGGCACAGCAACATCCCAGGCACAGGCACAGCAACACCCCAGGCACAGCAACATCCCAGCACAGGCACAGCAACATCCCAGCACAGGCACAGCAACAGCCCAGCACAGGCACAGCAACACCCCAGCACAGGCACAGCAACATCCCAGCACAGGCACAGCAACATCCCAGGCACAGCAACACCCCAGCACAGGCACAGCAACACCCCAGCACAGGCACAGCAACACCCCAGGCACAGCAACATCCCAGGCACAGCAACACCCCAGCACAGGCACAGCAACATCCCAGGCACAGGCACAGCAACACCCCAGCACAGGCACAGCAACATCCCAGCACAGGCACAGCAACATCCCAGGCACAGCAACATCCCAGGCACAGGCACAGCAACACCCCAGCTGTACAGGCACAGCAACACCCCATCACAGGCACAGCAACATCCCAGCACAGGCACAGCAACACCCCAGCAAAGGCACAGCAACATCCCATCACAGGCACAGCAACATCCCAGGCACAACAACATCCCATCACAGGCACAGTAACATCCCAGCACAGGCACAGCAACATCCCAGCACAGGCACAGCAACACCCCAGCACAGGCACAGCAACACCCCAGCACAGGCACAGCAACATCCCAGGCACAGCAACACCCCAGCACAGGCACAGCAACATCCCAGGCACAGCAACATCCCAGGCACAGGCACAGCAACATCCCAGCACAGGCACAGCAACATCCCAGGCACAGCAACATCACAGCACAGGCACAGCAACACCCCAGCACAGGCACAGCAACATCCCAGGCACAGCAACATCCCAGCACAGGCACAGAAACACCCCAGCACAGGCACAGCAACACCCCAGGCACAGGCACAGCAACACCCCAGCACAGGCACAGCAACATCCCAGCACAGGCACAGCAACAGCCCAGCACAGGCACAGCAACAGCCCAGCACAGGCACAGCAACAGCCCAGGCACAGCAACATCCCAGGCACAGGCACAGCAACACCCCAGCACAGGCACAGCAACACCCCAGGCACAGGCACAGCAACACCCCAGGCACAGGCACAGCAACACCCCAGCACAGGCACAGCAACATCCCAGGCACAGCAACATCCCAGCACAGGCACAGCAACATCCCAGCACAGGCACAGCAACATCCCAGGCACAGCAACATCCCAGCACAGGCACAGCAACATCCCAGGCACAGGCACAGCAACATCCCAGCACAGGCACAGCAACATCCCAGGCACAGGCACAGCAACATCCCAGCACAGGCACAGCAACATCCCAGGCACAGCAACACCCCAGCACAGGCACAGCAACATCCCAGGCACAGGCACAGCAACATCCCAGCACAGGCACAGCAACATCCCAGCTGTACAGGCACAGCAACATCCCAGGCACAGCAACACCCCAGCACAGGCACAGCAACATCCCAGGCACAGGCACAGCATTCCCAGCCCAGGCACAACATCCCTGGTATAGCATCCCTGGCACAGCAACATCCCAGTCCCGGCACAACATCCCAGTCCAGACACACCACCTCATCCCAGGCACAGCACCCCAGCCCTGGCACAGCACCCCAGTCCTGGCACAGCATCTTATCCCAGGTACAACATCCCATCCTAGGCACCACATCGCATCCCAGGCAGAACATCCGATCCCAGGCACATCCCATCCCAGGCCCTCCTTCCCGCAGCGCTGGCAGCCACAGGCACGGCTGGGGGAGGATTCCCAGGCTCTGGCACCACAGCAGGAGCAGGTTATTGCCCAGCAGAGGACGATGGTTTCGGGTTGTTCCGCTGCGGCAGCTGGAGCCGCTGCGAGAGGAGGGCAGGGATGGACAGACGCTCGGGCGGCGCTGCGGACCCCGCACTGTCCCAGGCTCCGGGAGACCATTCCCGGCCTGGGCCGTGCCGAGTTACACCAGCCGAGCCGCGCAGCAGCCCCGGGGCCCCGCGCCGGTACCTGTAGTAGCTGAGCAGCCCGTTGCTGAGCACGAACCAGCGGCGCTGGTAGCCCTTCAGGTAGTTGGTCCACTTGAAGAGCCATCCCTTGTAGGTGTCGGAGCCCGGGGGGGCTGCGGGCGCTCCCCCCGCCGGGCCCCCCCCGCCGCCGCCGCCGCCGCGGCCGCCCGGCTCGGTGCTCATTGCGGGCAGCTCGTGGCAGGCGAGGCAGGGCACGGCGCCGAGCAGCGACACGAGCCCGCGGGTGCGGCCGGCGCAGAGCGCGGCGGGTTTCCCCATAGGCCCCGGGCCGGCTCCGCTCCCTCCGCGGGGCCTCCCGGCGCGGCCCCCGGACCCGCCCCCGGCCCAGGCCACGCCCCCGGACCGGCCCCGCCTCCGGTATGGGCCCCGCCCCTGCCCCGCCCCTGCCCGGGGCGGTGCCGAACACGTGACCGCGGGGGCGCCC
The DNA here is from genome assembly GCF_047495875.1 of Pithys albifrons albifrons. Taxonomy (NCBI): domain Eukaryota; kingdom Metazoa; phylum Chordata; class Aves; order Passeriformes; family Thamnophilidae; genus Pithys; species Pithys albifrons. The sequence goes on along the minus strand of NC_092474.1, from coordinate 14,034,528 downwards.
CCTGGCGGCGGGGCGGGAACGGCGCCCCCCCCCCCCCCCCCGCCATTTTGGCCCCCGCCGCCATTTCGCCCCGGGGGAGGGATACAGAACTTTGGGATGTGTGAAAGATTGTTCCCATAAGAATTTTCCCCTTAGAAACATCCTCCGTAGTAGCGTCTTCCTCGCCAGGAGGAAAAGCCCCATCCCGCTGCCCCGTTCGTTCTCCTGCTCCCACCACCCCCACAGCCCAGCGGCCTTTCATGTCTGAGGGGGCCCCTGTTCACAGGGCTCCGTGGGGTCAGCGGCCTGTGTTCCCAAACGTGCTGAGGCCCTTTCCCTCTTCACTCTTTTTCCCTTCCCTCTTACTTTCCCTTCCCTTTCTTCTCTTGCCCTCTTCCCCTCCCAAACCTTCCCTTTCTCCTTCCCTTCCCTCTTCCCTTCCCTTCCCTTCCCTTCCCTCTTCCCTACCCTTCCCAAACCTTCCCTTCCCTCTTCCCTACCCTTCCCTCTTCCCTTCCCTTCCCAAACCTTCCCTTCCCTTCCCAAACCTTCCCTTCCCTTCCCTTCCCTTCCCTTCCCTTCCCTTCCCTTCCCTTCCCTTCCCTTCCCTTCCCTTCCCTTCCCTTTCCCTTGTTTCCCCTTCCCTTCCCTCCCCTCCCCTTCCCTCCCCTCCCCCTCCCCTCCTCTCCCCTCCCCTTCCCTTCCCTTCCCTTCCCTTCCCTTCCCTTCCCTTCCCTTCCCTTCCCTTCCCTTCCCTTCCCTTCCCTTCCCTTCCCTTCCCTTCCCTTTCCCTTCTGTTTCCCCTTCCCTTCCCTTTCCCCTTCCCTTTCCCCAAACCTTCCCAAGCCTTTCCTTCCCAAACCTTCCCTTCCCAAATCTTCCCTTCCCTTCCCAAACCTTCCCTTCCCAAACCTTCCCTTCCCAAACCTTCCCTTCCCAGACCTTCCTTTCCCAAACCTTCCCTTCCCTTCCCAAACCTTCCCTTCCCAAACCTTCCCTCTTCCCTCTTCTATGCCCTTCTCTTCCCACCCCCCCAGCCCAGGGATTGCCTTCCCCTGATCTCCCTAATCCCCCCTGATCCCGCTGATCCCATTACTGTCTCCCATGCCCTGTGCAGGCTGTCCCAGCCCTGGGGGGCTTCCCTGAGGGTGAAGGGGCTCCCCCAGCCCCGGGAGCATCTCCAGGGAAGGCTCAGGATCCACACTGGGCAGCTCCAGGGGCAGGAACACGTGGGGATCCTCCATGCCCTGCTGAGGGCTGAGCTCCTGCCCCTCTGAAGCGATTCCTCCCCGGAATGTCCCCCTGTCGGGAGCTCCAGCGCCGCTGGCACCTCGGGCACTGCGGCAGCTCCTGGGGCAAGTCCTGTGTCTGAAAGAGCACAGAGTGCTTTGGGCTCCAAAGGCAGCCAGAGACCCACGGAATGGGTTGGGTGGGAAGGGACCTTAAAGCCCATCCATCCCATTCCCTGCCATGGGCAGGGACACCTCCCACTATCCCAGGTGGCTCCAAGCCCTGTCCAACCTGGCCTTGGACACTCCCAGGGATGGGGCAGCCACAGCTCCTCTGCCCAACCTGTGCCAGGGCCTGCCCACCCTCACAGTCAACAACTCCTTCCCCACATCCCATCTATCCCTGCCCTCTGGCAGTGGGAAGCCATTCCCTCTTGTCCTGTCCCTCCATCCCTTGTCCCCAGTCTCTCTCCAGCTCTCCTGGTGCCCCTTTAGGCTCTGGAAGGAGCTCCAAGGTCTCTTCTCCAGGCTAACATTCTTTTCTTTCACCAGGAACCCTTGGGCTGTTGGTATTTGGAACTGAAGATTCCCTGGAGAGACGTAACTGCATCCCAGACTGCCCACATGGGGACCAACACCTCAAAGTCTCCCAGATTCCCTCATCTCCTGTGGCTGTGAGGAAGGGAACACGCCTCCCCTGGCCCTGTCAGAGGACAGAGTGGCCTCACCTGACCCTGGAGGCTGTTTGGGCTCTGCAGCCGGTGTCACTGCCCTCTCCTGGGAAGGGAGGCTGCCACCAAGGGCCACTAAAGTCATGGGTGAAGAAATGCCACTGGGAGGCTGGGTCCAAAAGGCTTCTGCTCCCAGTTTGCACAGCTGGCTTTGGGAATGGCTTACAGGACTGAGAACAAGGGATGAGCTGGGCTGTGCCACATCCCATCCTTCTGGAAATTGCAGACCCAGGAGTGATGCCCAGGCAGGACTCGTGTCACTCCTGGCACTGGTAACCACAGTCCTGCAGCTTCCTCCAGTGGGAAGGGACAAGGGCTCCCAAACACACACACAGGACTTGACAGAATGAGGGGAAATGGCCTCAAGCTGTGCCAGGGAAGGTTTATGTTAAATATCAGGAAACCTTTTTTCACAGAAAATGTTCTAAAGCCCTTCACAGACTCCCAAGAGAAGTGATAGAGTCACCACCCTTGGAAGTGTGGACGTGGCACTCGAGGACACATTTTAGGGGTGAACATGGTGGTGCTGGGTGGATGGTTGTACTTGATCTTGAAGGTCTTTTCCAAACTTAACAATTTAATGCTTTTATCTGGAAAAGCTCAGACCCAGCAGCTTTGCCAGGGAGAGAGAAGGGATTTGGGACTTCATTTCTTGCCCTTGCCCTTGCCCTTGCCCTTCTTCATCTTTGTCTTGAAGAAGATCCGTGCCAAGTAGCCTTTCCAGAAAGCCTGGATGCAGGTGGCAGCACGGTTCCTTCTGGCCTGCTCCTGCAATTCCTCCTCCTCCTTCTGCTTAAGCATCCTGCGCTCCTCCACAATCTGGGAATACTCCTGGAGCAGCAGAGCATGTTTCTCCATCAGCTGGGCCAGCTGGGCCTTCTCCTCGGTGTAGACAGCGTGAATCTCATCATACGTGGCCTGGCAGGACAGCAGATACCGGGGACAGCAATTCAGCTCCTCCCTGTACATGCCCAGGCATCCTGAAACCCACCCCAGATCCACGCAGAGCCAGGACTGGGAGCTGAGCTGAGCTTTTCCAAAGGGATTCAAAAGGAAGGCATGTGCCCAGTAACCAGGGAATTCTCATGACATGCCAGGTCCCACTATCTTCCTGCCCCTTTGAAAAATCCCCCCACAACAGAATATTTGGGGACCAGTGTGGGGGTGGGACTCCCTTGACAAATTCTGCCCCAAACCTGCCCAAACGTGGGGCTCTTGCCTCCCTACAGACAGGAAACCAAAATAACCTCATTAATAAAGACCTGACCGGGGGGATCATTCCTTGCAATTAGCAGCAGCTTTCAGGTCCCTCCCTGCATTTTGGAGTCCAGCAGCTTTTATCCATCCCAATAAACAGTGCAAGAACAGGAAAGCCACCAGGGCCTTTCCAGAGGGGAGGTTTGGGAGTGCTGATGTGACCCTCAGCCTGTTATGGCTCAGTTGGGTGCAGGTTGTTGGATTTCTTAGTGCCCAGCACATCTCTCAAAGATCCAGCAAGAACAAGAGCAGGATTTGGGCACCAGAGAGAGCCACAAGGATTGAGGATTGGAGCAAACCTGAAAAACCTGCTCCCTGGTATGTGGTGGACATGCCTGGCACAACGTGGCAACCCACAGGTCCCCAAATACTGTGGGACTTAGCAGTGGATGTGGCTTTTCCTGAAACCAAAGGAGCAGAGAACTCCTGGACACATAAGAAGTACAAAGATCCCTTTCCTACAGTTCACTGGATGGAGATCTGTCTGTCACTTCCGTGGCCTCCTGGGTAAGAGCCACATGTCCATTTGGACAGGAATCTACCTGAGCAAGTCCCTTCATGGCAGAGCAAAGCAGTTTAGAGCCAATACCTGTTTTTCTGCCATGTCTGTGTCATATTTCTGGATCCAGTTCTCAATTTCCATCTCCACTCTGCACTTCCTCTGAAACACAAAACAAGACCAGATCCCTGCAGGCATCTGGGGCCTGGTAAGGAGGATCCTGAGTGAGGAAACAGGGAAGCTCTGAGTGCAGCATCATTGTATCTGTGTATAACACTCCTCCCTGGGACAAACCTCCCTCAGCTGACACACACGTGGTCTGCCCTGGTTTGAGGATTCTCCCGGGACATTCCCTGAGGTCCAGAGGACTTTATTTGGTTTACATCACAGAGCTGGGGGTTGGAACAGCACCTGAAAAGTGCTTTCTGCAGGAGGAAATGAATGTGTCCAATGGAATGTGGCAAGCCAATGGCAAACTGGGGAAACCACTCTAAAATAGAAGCAGTAGAGGACTGCAAAGCATGAACACAGCACAGAAAGTGCTCAAATAATGGTGTCTGTGAAACAAGACATGTTTCTGGCTGTAAAACAGTTTAGCAGTGGCTGTGCTGCTTTACAACTCATTACAGGCAGCTGCTGGATCTCTGCTCTGTGGAATCATTCCTGTCCACCACAGGTGCCACATGATTCCCTGTGTGACATTACCCCAGGAAGCCCCAAGGGCTCCCAGGCCCTCACGAGGTCACACCTCAGCTAATTAGACCACAAGTACAACCTTGTTCTTGTACACAAGTACAACTTGTACCTGCTGAGGAAAGGAGGCCTCTCTGGTCAATAAATGTGTCCTCCTGAGTACTGGAATGAGCTGAGCACTCCTCAGCCTGCCCTGCAGCCTCAGGGAGTGCCTGGCACTGCCAAAGAAGGTGCAAACAGGCAGATTTGGGAATTTGTACTGCGGCTCTAACTTGGGTCCGATGCTTTGTCAGTGCCCAGCCCCACTGCCACTTCGTGCTGCATCCCCCAGTGCAAGAGTGAGGGATGCCCCATCACCAGCATGGGCTGCTCTGCCCGTGGGAGGCTGTGCTGGTTTGGAGGGAATACCCAGGAGGAGCAAAATGAGGAAAACTTTTTCAAGATCCAGGGTCTATGTGTCACCAGCGTGTACTGCTCAGGGCAGAGCTGTTCCTCCAGAGGCCTGAGCTTCTCTTGTAGTCCCATGTTCTCCTCCTGTATCTGCTCAGCACTGGGGGATGAAGGGATCAAGAGGAGGCTTTGGGGTGCTGGCAGGGGAGAGGCTGAACCCCCCGTGCCCTGGGCTGGTCCCACAGCATGGGCAGCAAAGCAGGGGGGGATTCTGCCCCTCTGCCCCCTCAGGTGAGACCCCACCTGCAGAGCTGCCCCAGCCCTGGGCCCAGCACAGGAAGGATGTGGAGCTGCTGGAGAGAGTCCAGAGGAGGCCACAGAGATTCTCCAGGGCTGGAGCCCCTCTGCTCTGGAGCCAGGCTGGGAGAGCTGGGGGGAATTACCTGGAGAAGTGAAGGCTCCAGGGACACCTGAGAGCCCCTTTCAGGGCCCGAAGGGGCTCCAGGAGAGCTGGAGAGGGACTGGGGACAAGGAATGGAGGGACAGGACAAGGGGGAATGGCTTCCCACTGTCAGAGGGCAGGGATAGATGGGATATAGGGAGGAATTCTTGGCTGGGAGGGTGGACAGACCCTGGCACAGGTTGCCCAGAGAAGCTGTGGCTGCCCCAGCCCTGGGAGTGTCCAAGACCAGGTTGGACAGGGCTTGGAGCCACCTGGGCTGGTGGGAGGTGTCCCTGCCCATGGCAGGGGGTGGGATTGGATGGGCTTTAAGGTCCCTTCCAACCCAAACCATTCTGTGATCATTTCCCCCTCGGTCAACCCAACCCAAGTCCTTGGTTTGTCTATTCAGCAAAGTGCCAAGCAGAACAGGAACTGCTGAGCCCTCAACAAGAGCCATGTCCCACCTGGAACTCTAAATCAATTCTGAAAGATGCCTTCCTATCAAGCCAACATTGTGTTTGCTCTGCTCACCTGTTTCTCCACCATCCCTCACCTGCCCTGCTCCAGCCTTGCTGCCTTGCACCCTGCCCAGCCACGGCCTCTCCTGTACCGTGTCCCAGCACCACGGGAAGGTGTTCCCAGAGCTGAGACAAGAGCAGGACCTGTGACAGGCTCCATCCCTGCTGCCACTGCAGGGCTGCTTCCCACTGGAATCAGCAGAGCATGAGGACAGAGCGGGTGTACTCTGACAAACACCACGTGCATCCTGCCAGGAACCAGCAGGGAGCAAGGAATCCCTCACAGCAGGCAGCAGTCAGAGCTGACAGGTCTGCAAACAGGTCTAAAGCTCCTGCCCCACAACTCTGCTCCCTTTTACCTTCCTGAGAACCAGCTCTGAGGCTCGATGCTCCTGTACCAGTGCAGAGAGCTGTGCTCGCAGGTACTGAACCTCCTCTTGCAGCCTGGCACACCTGTCCTGGGAGGCTTCCACCTCCTCCTTTTGCCATTTCTCCCCTTTCTGCTTCATCTGCTGGATGTCAGCTTTGCAGTCCTTGGCCAGATTGTCCATGGTGGTTTTGAGGTCTTCAATCATTTTGTCCTTCTTGTCAACCTAGTGCCAGAAAATAAGAGGAATATCATTGGGAAATGCCAGTGAGGCATAAGGTGGGCAGGGGAGGAAAGATCCTGGCAAAGGTGGAGGAGATCCAAGAAGAGGCCCTTAGGTGCCTGCTCAGGTAGCACCAAGAACCTGCCACTGCTGGTTGAGGGAAGAGTTAGATTTACACAGGAGCTTTGGAAACCTCTCCTGTTGTTCCTCTGGGATCCTGTTAATAAACAGAGTGAACCAACCACTCGGAGCCCCACTGGCTCTGCCACCTGAGGAACAGCCAAAACCAGATTCCCTGGAGTGAGCCCTGGGCTCCCTTGAGAGCTGGATCAGGCTCTGAGTGACAGTCAGGGGAAACCCTCAGCTGGGATCAGTGAAGCACATTTATTCATAATGCCCTGGCCAAGCTGCCAAATTGCACGTAAAAATCTCAAGAGTCTCAATTCCCAGATCTCCAAGAAGCAGAAGGAATGGGGAAAGCAGGCCCTCAGCTCTGCCAGCACCATCCAGTGCAGTGGGCACAGGATAAAACCTCCCTGGCTGGCCCTTCTTGCAGAGAGGAGAAGCACAGGTAGAAAACAAAGGATTGTTGTCAGGAGCTCAGGGCTTGGATGCTTGGCACAGTCCAAAGGCTTGGAAAGCCCCTGAGAAGTGCCCAGTCATTCATCTGCACCTCAGCTGCAGATAAAATTAAAAATTCATGTAATTCATATAATCTCTGATTAATCACAAATGCTCCAAGGCAGCTATTAGAGTTGAGAGTCACAGAAATGTTGGTTTTAAGCAAGAGTGAAGACAGAGCAGACATTAAATATGGATTTTAATCAGAGCAATCTCTCCCTGGAACAACTTTTCATTGTTTCATCAGCAGGGAATGAAGCAGCTGGCACTGTCACCCTGCCAGGACACCAGCACAGCAATTTGTGTCTGTCCTGCAGCTCCTCTGGAACTCAGGGACTTGTCTCATTCGAGTTGGCTGGCAAGAACAGGTTCAAAACATGCCAGATTCAAGTTTTAACAAAATCAACTGTGCAAGAAGCACATTTCGTTATATTTCACAACAAAAAAAGCATCCTTAAGTTTAGGATCTGGTTTAGAAATTACTTCTGGAACTTGCTCTTTAGGAACTGCAATAAAGTTTTGAGTTACCAAAGTTTTGCCCCAGTAACAATTTGTTGGAAAACATTCCCACAAGACCGTACCTCCTCCTTTCGGGTCTGGATCGCTGCTGCCAGCTCCGCCCACAGAGCCGCGATCGCCTCCGTGTTTTGCTCAACCCTGAGGGATGTTCCTTCCATGAACTGAATCTTTTCTTCCTCTTCCGCAGGGCTGGTCAGGAGTTTCCCCAGCGTGAAATCCCTGAACTCCACAAAGGCTTTGATAAACACATCAGCTGGTGATGGTCTCACCTGGACTTCATATTTCAGTCCCTGGCAAAGCAAAGGGTTGGCCAGGAAGAGCCTCAGGATGTGTCTAAGAGAGCGTTTCAGGTGTTGCTCCTTTGCTCTCTTGGTCTCCTCTTCTCCACGGCTGGCGAGCAGGTGCTGCATTTCATTTGAAAGCTTTTGGTGCTCCAACAAGCTGGCCGTGATCTCAGGTCCCAGCATCCTAGCAAGCCTCTCCAGAGAGCCAGTAATCCGTGGGATCAACCTGGTCATCTGCAGCTTGGTAATGGTCTCATCCAGGACAGTCAGGATTCTTTCTGTCTCCCTGCTATCAGGCTTTAACTGGCATGGCTCTGACATCCTCATGGCACCTAACGGGGTCGCTGCCTTCTCTGGAGTTGCCATGCCCCTCTCCAAGGTTCTTTGCTTCATCACGATGCTTGGAATGCAGCCGGATGCCCTGTTGCCATGGATTCAGTTAAACACCTGTGGGTTGAGTGGTTTGAGGTCTAGAAAGGACACGACAGCTCTCGCACAAGGTGAGGCTCTCCAAGAACAGCGAGGTGCCTGTGCTGCCGCTGTCACACAACCTTCCTTCTGGGATTTTCCGTCTAAGAGGAAACCGTGGGGACAGCGTTAGAGAAACAATGTCATGTGGCAAAACGTGGGAGTTTCAGATTACACTGGTGCTCTCCCTGGGTCTGGGCACAGGGTCAGAGCTGGTCTCTGTCCCAGAAAAGCTGTTGAATACCCATGGTAAGGAAATAATATTCCCTTAATAATGATTTCCTGGTCTTGAAGAGTGGTGGGGGTAAAGCTCCCAAGTGCCTGAGGCAGAGCAGCAGCGACTGCAGCTCTGCAGCCCCGGAGGGTGCGGAGAGCGGCTGGCAGGACCCTGTGCCCACCCGGGAAGGAAGGGCAGGGGTCCCAGTGGGAAACCTCTACCCTTCCCAGCCTGCCACTGTCAGAGGAACGGGGTGGGAGAGGGAATTGGGCAGGGCCGGAGGGAAGAGGGGCCAGAAGAGGGGCAGGGAGGGTTCACGGAGCGGGCAGGGGGCAGCTGAGCGTGGGAGGGAAGAAGGGTGCCCTGGGTGTGGTGTGTGGCAGCAGCGGGACCCAGGGACAGCCAGAGCTGAGCAGGGAGGGATTCCCGGAGAGGGGGCGGGCCGGGAGGACCGGGCGGGACTGCGGGACCAGCGGCCCTGGGGCAGCGCGGGGCCGGGAAGGCGTGTCGGGGAGTGCCTGTCCCAGGCAGCCTCCAGCCCCTGCAGCGCAACCGCTCCCGCTCCTGGTGCTGATCCCGATCCCGATCCCGCTCCTGGTCCCGCTCCCGATCCCGATCCCGCTCCTGGTGCTGATCCCGATCCCGATCCCGCTCCCGGTGCTGATCCCGGTCCCGCTCCCGTTCCCGCTCCCGTTCCCGCTCCCGCTCCCACTCCCGCTCCCACCCGCCGCCTTCAGCGTTGCCGTTGCCAGGCGACCCAGGGGGCGGGGCCTCTCGCGACAGCCTATGGCGAGCGGCACTTTCCCCGCCCATGACTTGATTGACAGCGGCCCTGTCCAATGAGCAGTCCCGATGCAGTGCCCCGCGGGGGGGTGTCATGGCGGCCGCGGACGCCGTGAGAGGAGCGGGGTGGGAGTCTGGGCTTGGCCCCTCCGCGCTGCCGGGCCTGCCCCAGAGCACGGCACACAACCCGAGCTATGAACTTCATCCCCCCGGGGCCGAGTCTGCCAGGCCCGGGACAGCCCAGTGCGTGTCCGGGAGCCCCGAGGGGTCTGTTACCACGGGCGGCCCTTTGTCCCGCGGCTCGGCCTCCGCCGGCCCGGCAGCCCCTTCATTGCCGCACAGAGCCCCGGAGGCACCGCTGGGCACGGCACAGCCCGTGCTCGGCACGGCACAGCCCGCCGCTGTGTCCTGTGCAGTGCGACCACCGCCCTGGGATTACTGGTCCGGCATTGCTGAGGAGGGAGGGATGGATGGATGGATGGATGGATGGATGGATGGATGGATGGATGGATGGATGGATGGATGGATGGATGGATGGATGGATGGATGGATGGATGGACGGACGGGTGGATGGATGGATGGATGGATGGATGGATGGATGGATGGATGGATGGATGGATGGATGGATGGATGGATGGATGGATGGATGGACGGACGGACAGACGGACGGACGGGTGGATGGACGGACGGACGGACGGACAGACGGATGGATGGATGGGTGGACGGACGGACGGACGGACGGACGGACGGATGGATGGAAGGACATCCACAGACGGGCAGGGCTTGCCCCAGTCTGTGCCTTTCCAGACCTCCTAGGCCATAGGTCTTGAGGACACGCAGGATGGGGGCAGAGCTGCAGAGGGCAGGGAGGGGGCAGGCCTGTGTTGGCTCTGGGTTGCTGGGCTGGGCATAGAATCCCAGAATTATTAAGCCTGGAAAAGCCCTCTGAGATCATGAAGTCCAACCACTTCAGGGCCACCTCTAACCCATGTCCCCAAGTGCCACCTCCACACGGCTTTTAAATCTCTGTAGGGATGGGGACTCCACCATTGCTCTGGGCAGCTGGACAGACCTCTCAGTGTAGGAATTTTCCCAATGTCCAACCTGAACCTCCCCTGGCACAACTTGAGGCTGTTTCCTCTTGTCCTGTTCTTGTCCCAAAATAGGTTCTTTTACCCTGTGTGCAGGAGACTGTATGCCCTAAAGGCTATTTGGCAGTTAAATCCATTATGAAAATAATGTTTTTTTCTTTCCAAAGCTGAGCAGTGTCCTGATTGCTTTGTTTGAAATGGGCCACTGCTCTCCACGAAATGCAGACTTTGACTTCCTTACAGCCACAACCTGGAGAGGGCTTCAATTGCCCAGTGATGTCACCAGAGTCCCCCGTGTCCTGGTGCACACAGCCTGCTCCAAGGGACAGCAAGTCCTTGGGACAGACAGGGAGAAAGGAGAGAAAAGGTGGAGCAACCAAACCTCCTCTGGAGTAGGGAAGACTGTGGATCACTGCTGCTCCCTTCTGGAGCTGGGTAATTACAGACAATCTCATCCTTCAGGCAGAGATGGAGGTGATGACACATGTCCAGAACAGCCTGACTTGCCCTGCAGCTTCACACACCACTCCAGGCCAGCAGCAGCTCTGGTGCCAGGAAGGAAACCAGGTCGATTTGGGAACTGATTGAAACATCACTGAATCTTTGTCAATCCAACCTCATCCAGGATGGAGGAAAGGCTCAGATCCATCCACAACTCCCTGCACCCAAACCCACCAGACTGCATCACCACCCTGAGCCAGAGGTGCCCAGGAATCCACATTACCTGGGACATGTCCGAGCGAGGAAGGGAGAGCCGGGACACTCCGGGTGCGGGTACAGCCTGGGCACACCCTCCACCCCCCGTGGTTTGAGTCTGGCTTTGCTCTGACACCAGGGCCTTGTGACAGACACCTGAACCACCAGAGAACTCCCTGGCCCACCATCCAAACCCCTCTCCAGGTGCTGGATCCCGCTCCTCTGTGGCAAAGGGAAGCACAGAGTGGGGCCCAGCCAGCTCAGCCGATCAGCTTGGAAGGCCCTGATCCAGCCCAGCTTGGTTTGCCCAAATAATCTTCCT